>NC_083562.1:20656118-20794616 GCF_019925205.1 Metopolophium dirhodum
TTGAGTTTTTGGTTATTATTTTTTTCCCCATCTGTCGTTTACTGTTTTGAGCAGTTCGCGTTCGTTAAAGGCCCGTCTCTCTAATCCAATTCGGTGGTAATCACCGCCACTGTGAATCGTTGAATTAATCAATTGTGCTTTTAAAACGATTAAGTATTCATTTTAAACCAGCTGAGCAAGTATCATAAATCTACAGCACGGATTAATTCAACAATGTTATTATCGTTGCACATGAGTCGTAATAGAATAAAATACTATTTCGATAAACATAACAACGTAAAAAATTTTAATTTTTAATAACTGAAATACTAAATATTTGCACTGTTATTTTGTATCGATAATGAGAACAGTATAGGAACATATTATTAAAAAAAGTGGTTAACCTCTCGTAATGACAAAGGTATGAATATTGATTAATGTTTAGAAATTCTATACTTTTGGTATTAATATCAACAAAAAATTAAATATCAGTATTAAAGCTGTAAATCACCAATCTCATTACGACTCATCGCGAATTCGCAGATATACGTATAAGATATTGCAACAGACGTTTTAATTAAAATATTTATAATATGTTTTTTTTTAATTTAAGTTAAAATAAAAAATAATAATGTGGAATTTTAAGAGAATCGATAGAATTTCAACAAAACCCTATCGTTCACAGAACACCCACTTCCCGTGGTGTGTATAATTAGTAACGACATTGTTTGAACCCGGTGGCCTACCTGTCTCTCACCCTCACCCTCTCACTCACTCTCTCTCTCACACTCTCTCTCTCTCTCTCTCTCTTACACATACACACACATATACAAACTATTCCTGGCGCCCTCTGTTATTAAGAGGCCAATAAGGTTTAGTGACCGGATTAATGAGCCACGGCGTTTAATTAGGGGACCCTTGGGCTTCGAAAAACCCTGAATCCTAAATATAAACGCACATATTGTATGTATTGCGTGAGTTATCGTTTTCTGACGTAAGAACTCGAGTGGGTTATAGAAGAAAAAGAAAATTAAAACTTTTGGATAAGCAACTTCAAATATCTAGCAAATGCCTCTTCCATGTCAAGCTCGTGAGTAAGAACCATCTGCCAAAAACTTTTCTTTTTTCCCACATGTAACTTTAAAGTCGTCAACATTTTACAGTTTTATTTTTTAACTTTTACGAAATAATGTATATAGTATATAATATTATATATAGATATAACATATTAAAATCAAAAAAAAAATTTAAATTATTGTAAAACGTTAAGACAGTATAAAACGTAAATTTCTTGAAATCCAAAATACGAACGCCCCACTATTTTTGCGAGTATTGTATATCTATCTAATTTTAGACCATAACATTTTAATTCAATCTAAATTATTTTCTAAACAGTTCTTTTCATTTTTTAAAACATAATTAACCACACTAGTATGTCCATAAATTATTAACATTCAATTATGACGACAGTAACAATGGGTACGGTACCAAGCATTTTTACGGATATTATTTTGTGCTATAAAGAGAAAAGGCATAATAAAAAAGCGAGCATTTTAAACATAAATGGAATGCTGTACCATAACATTTCACAATTTACGATGCACATCAAAATAGTATAAACGAAAGTTAAATTTAGTTATCATCTTTAACTCTTACAAGCATATCACTAAAAGTGTAACTATCTTACTGATACCATATACTTATATTCTATGTAGTCTTTACACTGTAGAAATATGTATGAGAACGTCAAACGCTCATAGCTCCAATATTTTTGTTTTGCTAATATACTTATGCAAGCAACGCACAGAAGCAATATATGGAAGTTTAAAAATATATGGACCCTAATATCGGTTGTGGTTTACGGGTAAGCTCATTTTTATGAATGATTTGGTGTATTGAACAGTTATGTTTTAGGAGGTACTATAAACCCCCTTCTGGTCTAAAATGACAGGCCCTCGACCATTCACTCGTATGATACAAATCCAAATAATTCATAAAAAATACATATCCCCTCTTTTCAAACGCAACAAAATAAATCACTATGCGTAAAATGGTCTGGAACGTCCAACATTTTGAAATGTTTAATCGAATATATATTTATGTATATAATAATATATTATACACTAATGGTGCGTATTATTAGTAAAAATCACCTTAGTATAAATAAACAGCGGAAATATCGATTTATGAAGTAATTAACATGCAGCAACCTCTAATTTGGCTTATATTTAGCGCAAATAATAAACAGCGACAACCCCAGAGAGCCATATCAAGGACCTAGATAACACAAAACACACCCCTTTCCCAGGTAAACTAGCAATTATATGACCAGGACCCTTATTAGCAGCCGGCCGAACTGAACTATGTTTGCACCAACCGCACCGGCGATGGTCGTGACTTTTAAGAATTATGACGTTTAACGCGCGTGACACGCAATATCACTAGTCACGCACCGCAAAAGCAGCTACGTCACTATATAGCTGCTTCACGCGAACCGGTCAAGTTCACGTCAGAACTTGATTCAGGACGTGTGTACGATGTTACAACTGTAAGCAGTAAGCTGACAGTATGCCGGAAATGGATGTTGTGGAAACAAACTTTTATATTTTTGACAAAGTAATCGGTTTTTTTTTTTTAAAACTTTATTTTAAGGATTTTAATAATAATTGTTGACAACGGATTTTAATTATTGTTCTGAACATATTTTGATGAATGCTCTGCGCGTTATCATGTACCAAAATACACGACTGTCTGCACTCGGCCGTTATGGTGTGTACTGTTTACACAATTTGACGTGCGGTGGCAGACAATATAATATTATAAATTATAAATAAATAATAATAATAAATATTGTGAATTCTGTGCTGTCATGAAACGGATGGCGCTTTGTTAAGACGAGCGCTCGTCTACAGACAACATCAAGACATATAATGTGCGTGTGTGTGGAGTGTGTGCGGGCTTGTGTGAAATGAAATAAACTCGGCGCATTAATCCCAGCGATAAAATCTTCGAGTAATGAATCTTTTTGAAAGGATCGGGCAAGGGGTTGCGCGCACAATAATGGACGAGCCGCCGGTCCAATTAATAGGGGACGCGCTGTGAAATTGATAGGGCGAGAGAGTTCCGGAGCTTTGAACTCGCGAGATAAGCTCGTAGCTCAAAGTGACAGACGCCCACCGACTTCTATGCCCCCCCCCCCCCCCACCCACGATCTCACGCACGGTGTATAACGCAATAATCTACGTAAAAGCCCATATGAAGGGAATAATATCGAAGCCGGGCTAATAAAATAAATATTCACGGTTCAATGGCTCATTTGTCGGTGGTCGCGTGCATTCCGAATTTGAAATTGGATTTTAGTTATAAATATAATATGATATAGAACCCTATGATTTTTCCCCCCAAACGTAAATCCCAGAATAATATAGTCCGAAGAAATATCATTTTTTTTAAATTTCCCTCACTTTATATCGGCCCTTATATTATGTATAATATATAAAAAAAATCTTGGTTTATGTAGGTTTTGATACCAAAATATAACGAATCATTCTTCTTTCAAAATCTTAAGCACATTTCAAATTTGAGTTCCTGATTAAACTTAATGTTATTTAAGTTATCATAAAAATTAAATAATTATTTTATCAAGCATTCAAGCCAGTATTAAGGAACCTATCAAAAACGAACTTCGGTTATGCTATAATAAATCATTTTTTTTCTAAATTAATTTAATAAAAAAAGTTATAGATTAGAAAATGTATTGGTTTTTTTTAAATATTCCTCAATATTATTTCATCAACATAGATATTTCTGGAGAATTTGACTAAAATCAATCATAGGCTAAAAACGTATCAAATGATTTCCAACGTCCACGAGGGATTCACAACCATTAAGCCGTGTAGGTACTCATGTTCTTTCATAATATATAACGTTTCGGATTTTTCTGTACACGTCACGCGTGCTCACCGCAAACAGTCTTCGTGAAAAATGGTATTCCATTTTATATATTTATTTATATTGCAAGTGTATATAGACACTACCAGCAGGAAAAACCTCTTTTACCCGTCGCTGTTTACAGAAAAGATAGACATAATGCTTGTGGGCTAAAACCAAGAAAGAGATTGATTACTATCTTCATGTGCATTGTGTGTGCACCAGTCCAAACGCTCGTGGTACTCTTTGGAAATTTTAGGTCGCGTGTCGGTCGTGCCATTAAATTTGTGAAACACGAATGACTTTAAATACCGTAAAACAAACGTGTGTTAAATCCCCCGAATTGTCGTTTTTGAGCTGGCTGACTGAACCGGAAATGAACAAAATATTTATTGTTCCATTCCAGTTTACCCCTCTGATATTTACCATATATTTACAATATTATCATATGTCTCATTATATTGCATGAATACAGTAATATTGAACAAAAGTGAGGCTAATATTTCATAACGTAATGCAAACATTCAAATATTTGTTTTAGTATGTTTGATAATTTCATACTCCAACTTGACCATTATATTTTGTTTTTGAAATAAACATTATGTATTTTATTTCTGTTTGACTTTTTATAAATACATTTCATTTTTTGCCAACCATACATTATTGCCGATTACATTATGAGGCATTCGTTCTTAATGTTTTACTAAATTTATAAGTAAAATAATTTAGACGAAAAAAGTATACCGTAAAATGTATTACACCTTGGATAAGCTTCTACACATTTATATTATATTTCATTATGACCAACGGCATCAACTACTGATAATTTATTTTGAATTCTCTCAGTATTTCTCTCATATTCAACTTGTCCAATAGCGTAAAATTACTGGTGTAGCATAAAAGCTTTTGAATCAATTTAAACCCCTTTTTAGTAATTTTCTACACAATCAATATAACTCTAGTGATTTTAAATTTATCTCTAAATTATTTCTGATGATAAAATATTATTATAAATGCAACTTAAACAATTTAAACTTAGGTACTTAATGTACAATTAATATTATATATTTGTGTAGGCGTTAACGTTACATGGTTATCAAATGAATGCATCTATGCAATATATTTTATATTATATTTATATAAAGTAGGTATACACTTTTGCTGAAATATAAATAAAAATAGTTTACCCTGTTTTTTAGTCGATTAAAAATTATACAATGATTAGTAAAAATATTATTGTAATGTGGGTAAAATTGTATTATTATATAGATAGAATCCATAGCAAGTTAAGGCAGTGTTGTATAGAATACTTTTTAAATAAGTAGAAAAAAACATTTTAATTTAAAACTTTTAGAATTAATATAAGTACTATATATTGATAGATTAGTACTTACTATATATATGATGTCGCTTTCTTTCTATTGGTCTTATAACGGAAAAATCAAGAAATCTAGTTTTTAACTTAATATTTCTATTCAAACTACTCAATAGTTCCATAGATTTCCCAGATATTTTTTGTCAAAATTAACTTTAGAGTACCATTTTTTTTTATTCTAAAATAACCCCATCTTTTGTTTTTTAACGTCTCTCTATAGTAACTACAACTCTATACATTAAAATACTCTAATTTGTCGCTTATGCGTTCAGTTAAGGCATTTTAATATTTTGAGTTTTTTTATTATAAATTAAATAAACTAAAAACAATTATATTTTACTGTGATAATTAATATAGAAGCTATGTTAACTATTTTTAATTATTATATTTAATTTGTATCTATATGCATGTATACTAAATATTAATTATAAACTCCTACCCTTCTGGATGTAATTCATACAAGAAAATAAACAAAATAATAAAAATAATTTACTACACTGTCCATAGGCAGCGATGCGAAATTAAGTTATAAGTACTATAACTACTAACTGAGCCAATTGAAGTAATTAATTTTGATAACCAACACTTAAATTTATTTTTTTAAATCGTATATAATTCATTGCATAACATGTACCTACGGTTTTTCTTTTATATTTATTTGAAAAATCCATAATTTACTATAGAGCGTCGTCGCAATGAACCAACTTGTGTTGCACCTTCAAAATATACTGATATTGTTCAGTCTATAATTATTGTGGGTTTCATTATCTTATTTTATACGGATTTATTTTATTATATTTAAGACACACTATATTTTCACATTTTACGCTTTATGGTCCGAAAAAATGATTATTGCCAAGTTCGCCGTAACATTAAACTGAGATGTTTAGTATCAAAGGTAAAGATAACTAGGTACTACGTTACATAAACAATAGCTAAACTTGCACGGAACTTTTCACACCGACGGGGCGCCTCTTCAATTCGTATGCTGCAGTGTTCAGCCGACATTTTTTTTATCTTTATTTTCCTGTGTATGTCCTCATTATTTTTTAATGGACGATTATTATGAAGGGGTAAACGGAATTCAGTGAGAAATAAAAACATACAATGATCGTTGTGTATCGAATGAGTTGATCCGGAAAGCATTCAATTATAACGATATTAATAACAACGGTTAGGGGAATAGGATTTACTTGCTCGTGTAGAAATTATTAAGAAAAGCGGATAAAAACTTTCTTGAAGAAAAACAAACTACGAGAGATTACGCAATAAAAATGTCCGAATGGACAGCCGCTATTTGTTAGCCGAAACTTTGAAAGTTGATCATTAATATCCATTTAAAAACAATAAGTTTATAAAATAATTTCTCTGGAAAAATCAAAATATTATGTATGTGTATTGAGTATATAATGTATATATTAATATTTAAGTAAAACCAATTTATACAAAACAGGAAATTATGTATTAATGTAGGTATTATATATCATTATGATTGATTATATAAATAATGTACTTACTCATAATAATTACTTTTAAAGATTAATTTAAAACTAGATGTAGATAGATTAATGTATTCAATTTTTTTTATTAGTATTATTAAATATAGTATAATATTATGTATATAATTAAGTTGTATTAAATTATTGATACTTGTTAGTTTATTAGTAGTTTTAACTTCACAAAATTATAGTACTTAGGTACGTTGTACAATTTAGTATTTTACGAGAGGATTATTTGATATAAAATAATGTATAATACAATATAAATATTAAATATATCTATAATAATAATTACACAAATATAATTATGGCAAATTTTTAAACGATAACGGTAAGGAATAATGGGTATTTGTTTAATAACTGTACATTGAATGAAATACAATGTTTTTATCTACACAAAAACTTTGTTTTTCAGTGGATGCAAGGAATGTACAGTGTGTTTGGATTGTTATCAAATTAAATCGATAATTAAAATGATATACTGTTTAAAAATGTTATTATCAGTTGCTTGGTTTTATAATTTAATCTATTTTTCGACGGGAGCAAAAAATATGTCTTTTCAAAAATAAATTATAAAATATAATGTTTGATCTTAATGTAAACTTAAAACATATTATTGCATTCTCGAGGAGTAAATAATAAAAACGTTAGAAATGTTTCGTTTTCGACCATCACGTTAATGTTATTAGCGGTTTTAATTAATTGTTCCGATGCTTATGTACTTAGTGTGCGCAGTACCTATATACATTATATTATAAATTATTATTAAATCGTATGCTCATGTATGCTGACTAGAGGTTTTTCAATAATATTAGGTACATTAATATTGTATAATTTAATTGATCTGATTTGCTTCACACTGGTCGGTCGACCGTTCTCTTTAACCCTCCCCACACTCCCGCCAACCAACACACAACACCGATCGGCATCGGGTATTTTAAGTTATCATATCCAATGTATTAACCATAGCGAATATACACACGGTGCCCAGTGGAATAATACGGACAGCGCGGGCGCTTACATCAATTTCCCCTAATTGATGGACGCCGGTCAAACACAATATTCTGCCCCACCACTGCTGCTGGTAGAGCCATGTTGTATATTATTATTATTATGTAGTTGTATTTCGTATTAGCATTATGCGTTTTCTTACCACCCCCTCCGCAAATCATGTTATAATAACATCCCGGTCTGATCGTTAATCACGTTAAAAGCGTATTGGATATTTTCCATCGAAGGCTCTGTGTGTATAAAACGTTCTAAAAGCACCGCCGAATAATTATAATTACCTAATGAACAGCACACATACATATACACATACGCGTATAATGTATATAATAGTATAGAATATTAAATTGATTGATGGTTTACTACGTCCACTTATTTCAATTTGCGCTGTATGCCTAGTAGTAGTTATACGATAAAAAATGAACCGAACCCATTAAAAATTACCAATCGAAATAACAATATTTGCGCGTCCGACAACGACATTGTATTATATAGTATGATTTTTTAAACAGTGATGGTAATAATAACGTTGTCGGGGCTACGGCGATGGTGAACAAGCACGACAGGTCAAAAATTTACTGTGAGCGAATCGTAATAAATGTCTTATTATACGCAGTCATAGTGGTGGAACAATTTGTTTTGATAACAAGTGTGTTTGGATATTCTCGAGGTTGGGTTTTTCCTATGTTTCTTTTACCATCTCAGAGTAGTCCCAAGGGGGTTACCCTCCGCCTTCTCACTGTTTTCGTCACGACTCTTAAACGCACATAAATCTTGGCTCGTCGTTTGGCGGGGACGACAATGGTCGCTAATTTTGAAAAACGACCATTATTCGTTAGAGAAAATAAGAAAACTCCGAAAACGCGACTACTAGCTGTACAGTGTACACAGTATACCTACGCAAAGTTAGAAACGAAAAAGTACGCAGTGTGCAGTAGACATTATTCAAAATTATCTACGCGTCGGATTAGTTTTGAAAAATATAGGTAAAAACTAAAAAAAAAGCAAAACAATTCTCAATGTTTGAAACGTACATCGTACCTCCATAGCATTTCTTATATGTATTTATGAATATTTCACGGTAAGGAACCCGGAGCATTGGAATCAGAATTAAATATTTATCGCGTCACATGAATTATGCGGATTCCCGTCACACCATTTCATAATAATATAATATATTTAGTCATAATATATTAGTAGGCATTGAAATTGAAAAAAAATCATCGTATCCGAAGCTCGTTGAAAAAATATCGTCGTTATTTAGATCGTAAATCATTTCGAGGGGACGACGATTGTTTTCACCCCGGGAAATGATTCATACTGATCTGCAGTGATTCGCTGGTCCGACGGGACCGATTGAAAGGTATAGGTACCTACGACCTATGACTATAAGGGACGGGAAAAAAAATCGTCTGTCTTACCGCCGTCGTGCAGCTGCAAAGTAGCGTCCCTGGTGAACGCTAGTTCCGAATCCGTGAGCGTCGCGTCCGAACAGTTTCCGGACGTGCCACTGGTGTCGGTGTTGAGAAGTGCACCGGGCTGCTGGTAAGTGTGATTCGGCCTGCGGTGCCGGTGGTACTGGTGCTGTAAGCTGTGCTGGTGACGGTTGGGCTGAAACTCGGCAGTGTCTTCGTCACATTCCCCGTCGCTGCTGTCACCGCGGTGCTGGTACGGTTGGTACGCTCGGTTCGCTTTTCCTGTAAAAAAGAAAATCCGTTTTAGACTCCGACTTAAAAAAAAAAACCTGTAAAAATTAGTCACTGGTGTCACAAGACGGTTGTAACTATAAGGACTTTGGAACACAACGCTGTACTTTTTGAGAACCAGTTAACAACATAATATTATATGGCATGCTATTATTAATATGCTCCCGAAATTATGTTATCATAATATCATTTTCACCTGATCAAAACACCTTGCAAAGTTATTCGGTTCGATTCAAATTTAGTACCTACCTATCTTCTGCATTTAAATACAGAAAAAATAACTACTTTTTTCACTTCAAAGCCGATGGATTTAGAACACATTTTCTCTTTGATATAGAATAAAGTTAGGATGACTAGAGTAGGTATAATATTGTTTAATCACCGTACATTTTCCAAGAAGCTTTTCGTTTATCGTCAAAACTTAGGAACTGCCCAGATAATAGTACATTGTGTCGGTTAATACAATCAACGCGCAGTATCCTTAAAGGATATATTATATACCTACCTTATTATTATTATTATTATTGTTGTTGTTGTTGTTGTTGTTTTTGTTGTATTGTTGTTATTGTTGCTGTTGTTATATTATATTAGTGGTTGCGATCTAAAGGAGCTTTGCCCGTTTACCAGAGAACTCAATCACGATAATTGGCAAATGGATTCACGAGGCAAGTGATCAATGCGGTACGAGACCGACCTGCTTCCTTTAATTACGAAATGGACGGTTGTGTACAATACTGCGGAACCCGACCGTCTGACGTTCGTTTCGTGGATATTATTAATAAAAAAAAAAACCCTCCCACCCTATTGGTCTACAGTTATGCCTTCCTTTTAATATAACTACAATATGTATCTTTTGATTTTCATTTTTAAAAACCAACAACTTGCAAAAAAAAAACAATAATAAAATAAATCAACAACACAGTTTTGTTTGGTTGTTTTAAAATTAAAACTATAGCTGTCTTCAACGATAAAAAATTTTAATTTTAACGTTATTTCCAAACAACTTTTAAATAGAATTTTTTTTTTTAAATAGCCTTACATCATTTTAGTTTATTAAATGATTTTTGTTGAACATTGCATTTTTCGTACGATTTGAATAACGACCACTTTAAAAGAAATGGAGAACACTATAACCTTCACACCATGAACAAAGTTGTTTATGTGTAGCTCTACAGAAGCCTTTGCACAAGTGAGGGGGGTTGTAAAGTAGCAACAGGAGCTTATTATTACACGGGAAACCTATGGTGTGAGAAAAATGTAGTTATCTGGGTGAAAACAGTTTAATTTAAATGCATGGAAAATAATAAAAGGGATGCTCCTCTTCCACAAAATACGATGGAATTTCGCCTCGCACTTTACTGTTTCTAATAACGTGTACAGCTGTTATTTATTTTCTGACTATTCCAACCCTTTTCCTCCGTCGCTGCCAATGAGGGAATAAATATATATATATATATTTTTTTGGTCTAGAGGGGGTGGGTTATATTTATAGTGGGGAAATGAACGGAGCATTGTCAGTGGTGTATTTCTCGTCTATTACTGAATAAAAGGCCCGGAACAAGAATTAGTGACCCGAGCAATATCTCATGTTTGTTGCCCCGAGAAAACGTTTAGACGCAACGACGACTCGAGGCTTTTAACGCCGGGACCAATGTTGTTTACCCTTATAGTTACTTGAAAAACAAACATACGATGGAGGCACATTTTACGACCCCTCGGCCCATGTTAAGCTCTCTAACAGCCACTTGTCTGTGTGGCGTTCCCCAATATTACAAGACTTCATTTTCTATTAAAAACCACAATCGAAAATTCGACGTTTCATATTATTATATATTTTTATTGTATTTTTGAGCACTCATAAGCTAAAAAGTGAGTGGTTTTTGTTTCTCGACTTTGCGAATAAATGGGATTTTAGAATAAAGAAAATTTGCGTTATTCATCAAAATGCAAATACGACTTCAATGCACCCTTTTTGTTTTATGTTTAATTTATTCTTCGGTCAAACAAAGCAAATATTATTCTTTATATTGTAACGGTTATTAGCAAATAGCAATAATAACAATTGTTATGATTAGTTGTAATAATACATTTTAAACGTCAAGTTATTTCATCAAAGTATAATTGTATTTTAATAAAGGCATGGTACGTTAACTTCATAGTTGAAATAATCCCATAACACCGTAAAATGTTTACGAGTATCGGAATATATGTGTTCAATTTTACTACCCGGTCAATTACAAAATCCATTAGTCTATAGTCTGTTGTAAACTTAAAATGATGTATCATATGAGTGCGTAAGCGAACTAGCCAAGCGCAATACACTAATACCTGCCGTGATAAAATTATACATTGTACTACATTGTTAATTGTAAGTTGTTATTATTTTAATATTATGTATTATGTATCATAGCATTTATCTATTTATTTATTTTACTTATGTATTTATGACTTATCACCATTTGTTCGTATTAGTCTTGTTTTGGTTGTGTGATACGAAAAAAAAATATTTTAATATTTTAAAAGGTGACCAGAGATATGTAAACTAGATATTTATTTATTTAGTTTATTATCATACATACGCATGTATCAAATTTACATTGTTGGCTATTAAAATTAATATATAGGATACATATTAAGAAAGGACATACACATATTATAATAGTACCTAGAAAACAGAAACTAGTATACAGAAAACAATTGATTAATATTATAAAAATACAAATGTCGGTGTAAAACTATCAGAGTATATAATTAGCAATGAAAAAGGAGATTTTAGTTTAAAATATGAGGTAAAATAGATATCCTGGCTTTTTTTTTAAAAAAAAAAAGAAAGAAAATCGGAAGAATTTATAGGGAGCACTGTCAATACGACCTAAAGCTACGTATTGACAATATGGACAGTATTGTCTAAAGACAATATGAACAGTGCATGGAAGGGTTTTGTACAGGAGAGCGGTGATGGGAAAAGAAACTTTTATTGTGAAAGCCTCTTGAAATCCTCAAATTCATATTGCATTTGCAATAACTCAGAGTTGATGGCGGAAAAAATAAGTGGTAAAAATAAAGGGGTACGCTCATTTTTCAAAACAGGAAGGACGGTATCCTAAAGCATTTTTTTTCTTTTGTAATAAACCAAACTCGTATAGTTTGCCGGTTATCATCAGTCTTTGTCAGAACATTTTTTGAGCGTCAGTGCACGACCACGTGAATTCGATTTCATAGCTTTCGGTGATCATAAAAATAAAATAATAAATAAATAATAGCCTATAAATGCATTTAACGGGGACAAATTCACCGAGTGCAGAAAATGTCTCGTAAATAAAATTGTTGTGTCCGTGGAAGTCACTAGGTGTACGTTGTAAATTCGTGTGTCGCAGGATTTACGCCCGAACAACTAATCCTCGGAAAGTGGACTCTCGGGGGTTTGTTAATTTTGAATGGCTGAAAGACGAGCGGGAGTACCGTGGACAGGGTGAATGGCGCTGTATAAGTGCGATAAACCACCTCCTGGTCAGGAAGCACTAATCAAAAAGGGTTGATTTCGGACGGTAACCCGTGAATGGCCGGAGGTATGTGTTTTGATTGCCTGTCAACCATCCCAAGGGTGACATTTACAAAGTCACTATAACTGTGCCCTTCTCCCATCCAAGTCGTCTTATATTTTATATAAATACAAGTATATAAAATACGTACGTTTCAAATCAATGTGTATAATATTTTAAATTATAGTTAGGATGAGTAACCGTATTTCTATCAAATAAATATTACGTCTAATTAAGGTTGAATAATTAATATCAATAAAATATACTCTACATTTTCAAATATTAATTTAATATACTTAATACAGTGTCTAAAACTTCAGTCGGATACCAATTGTACAACCAGTATATTCTAATTTATTTTAAACATTAACTTTTTGAAAAGACATAGCAATAACAATAAAATATGTGCGTCAAATCAATTTATCTGATAGAAATTTTACTCTTATAGAATTTCTTCAACACTAATTAATTTACTATAATATTATTGTTATAGTGAATAATATATAACTTAATATGCTGGTTATCCATACAATATAAGATGGTATCCAAGGACTCATAACTTGATTTTTGTAATGCTTCATTGGAATTATGATTATCATGTATCCTATTGTATTATTATGATTCAGAAAAATCAATCAAATTTATAATTATTTTTGTCTTTATTGAAAACTGAAATGGTATTGATTATGTAAAAACTTAATAAAATAATTTAGATTTATATATAATTTATTAAAAATATGATAAATTGTACTAGAAACTATATATTTATAAGAATATATTCCTTATTTAAATACAAAAAAAATAACAAATGTTTGTGTAATATTAAATATTTATTTTTTAATATAATGGAATGTAATTTTAGTACGTCCGAGGACACATAGGTACCAACGTCGCTTAGAAGATTGATGTCCTAGCGACTTTTGTAATATTCCAGGAACCTCATCATTCATTGGGTATTTTCATTGCATATATATAATATGTTACGTTTCCTCCTTACAAACGTAAGGAGGGACTACCGGTGTTGGTGGTTTTGTTGTCTTTTCGTATTGGTTTAAACTCTTAAAAACCATGTTATACAGAACTTACAACCAAGTTTATTAATACCGCCTTAACTATAGTTTAACTTTCGATATATTTCTTTTCATCAGTAATTTTCTATTTAACACGATAACTCGTTAGTGCATCATAAATGAAAACTACTTCAAATTATTTTCATTCTTGTTGCATTATAATATGTCTGGTTATTTATTTATTAAGTACAGTTTTAAATATCAAACTTAATGTTGTTTTTGTTTGTCTACTTTAAATATTTTTCTATTTATGAGAATATCTATACAGTATATACCACAAGCTACACTTGACATAATGTGTATATTTTGTAAAATAACATAAAATAAAACACTACCCACATGGCATACATTTGGTATCGTTTTTCTCAGTAATCTGATAGGTCAATCTAAAAAAAAAAGAAAAAAAAACCAGACAACAGAATAATACAGTGTACCTTACATAATTTTAACTTGTTGATATAAATACAAAATTCAATAATACTAAGATACAATTTTTATTGTATATAAAATACTATGCATCTTCATTCTATAATTTCCATAATATGTATTATGCATAGGTAATAGCTAAAAATTTGGTGTGTTGGTTTTATTCGATTTTCATTTGACGCTATTTGGTTAGGTTCACATACATTTATCTGGTTTACATACATTTAATCTAGATTAAAAAAAAAGTCGTTGCAATGTAATCGCATTCGATTTCATATAATCGAAATCATTTTTGTTTATTATAGAGAAAATTGAGAAATTACATTTCCATTGAGTCCTTGAGCAAGACCAGTATAGTCAGCGATGCGAGAGGATCTTCGCCGCGGTGTAATTCAACTCCGTCGGATGAGACTGATTTAAACCGATTAGTCGACAAGCGAAAAAATATATTAGAGTGTTGAATTTCAGCATCGACCTTGTCTTTTGTTTCAACCGGACTAGGCAGTACTGTATTCCCCTTCCGTATTTCGTTCATTAATATTATTATTTTTCATGGAAAAAAACACAATATTCAAACCTCCCGTGACAGATTTTAATGGTGTACACCGGGCGGATGATAATGATTTTATAATTAAACGTGGGGGACATGATGATAACGACTCCACCGAATCGCTCTCGTTCTCGCTCTATCTCTCTCCTTTCTCCTTCTTCCGTAAGCGCAGCAGTGAATTCTATATTTAAGATTAAATAATCTTAAAAACCGTTCTCCGCTCGTTTGTCAAACAAATCGTTAAGACGACCTCGTACTTTTATATATATTATATTTTTCCCCTTCCAACTAGCGGCCAACAGACCTCCGTGGTAGATGGCTTTCATGGATCACACTCTCGGTGAGTCCATTAGTTACGACAGCGAGGGACCGTCGTTTAATTGATGTAAAAATCGCCTGGCCCATTCTCCCACAATATGATTGGAGGGTTTTCGCCTGAAATAACACTCGTGAATCATAATTAAACGCTATCATAATAATTTTATGTTTCACTAGTATAAGGGAGAGTGGAGTGCATCGAGAGGGTGCTAGGAAACCGCAAAATATTTGGGAAAACGTTAGTTCCAAAGACTTTCATAATGTAATTAGATACGGAGTAAAGTGCAATTACCATTATTTTAACTGCTACTACTACTACTAATAATAAATATAGTATTAATAATAACTGTGGTGGTGTATTTTATATTAAATGAAACGAATTTTTAATAGTAGACCACCTCAAATAAAATGTTTTAGCTATAATTGAAATAAAAGATAAACAATATTTTTGAACACAATATATAATAACTATTCACTATGATGTGTAACGGAAATGTAAAAGAGCTACCGAAGAATGCAAATCACCCATGTATGACTACGACGCCATGATATTTTTTCGTTCTCCATTTTTCATCCACGGTTGATGATTTACACGACGTAAAGTTATGTATTTTATTTTCAGTAATTACTTATTAAACATAATATATTTTTAACCGCAGTTGTATTTCAAACAACATTTTATATACATTTGAAACATACAAATATGAAATACACATCATTGACACCATTGAGTAGTGTTTTTTTTATATAAATAATATATATAGGTACAATCATTATACAGACTGAGAAAAATTATACACTTGTAGAAATGTAATATTTGACAATATTTCGAACATTTTAATTACAATTCTAAAGTATTTTATTATTATTGTCATTTTTATTAATAGCGACGAGAAATTCTTTTTTAAAGAGTTTATTCATATTGTTTACGTTTATATAAATACATGACATTCTTTCGAATGTGATTAAATTATAATTGACGACGTTTTAGAACATTTTCAAATAAATATACCGCATATAGGTAGTTGAAAAAAAGAATCATTAAATCATTAAATTGTATTTTTCACGGTTACGATGACGTTTAAAAAATTTGTTCTAAAGGGTGACGGGTTTTTTATTATTATTATTATTATTATTATTATTATTATCTGTGCCGCTCGCCTCTCCGACAGCTTAACAAAGTTAAAACGCCCGGTAATGAGAAAAGTTTGATTTTAATGAACCGAAAGCTCTGCACACGGCCGTTATTATGTCGGCTGAGTTTGTTAAAAACATCACGAGCCGACTTCAGGCGGGATGCGTTCAAAATCGTTATTCCGTTTTAGTGGCATAGAGGAGAGAATGACATCCGGAATGTCTTAGGAGTTTTTCACTGAAAACTGATTTTTCTAAGAAAAATAAACAAAACAAAAAAACACGTAATATTTTACGGACAACTTTTCTTTTGATTTTCAATCAACGATCTGACATTCATTTTTCTTATTTTTTTAAAAAGATTTTTTTACATGCGATTTATTTACCAAACATACGGCCATATTTAAGAAAAAAAATTATATTTTGAAGGATTTTGTTTTAATAATGTACGATAAATATTACTTTTGTAGTCAAACATTCACATATTCTATAATTTACAGCCGTAGGCACATTTGTGTACCTACTTTACAGAATCCGTGGGTTTCTAAAAGTAACCTATACTTTTATTTATAGATTTCCTAGTGAGGATATTATGGTAGATATTTTAAGTACGTTAATTACAAACGTCCATTCATTAAGTACATAAGTTATATAATATATATATTATGTATATTGTCTTGGTATATAAATATGTACCTTGGTTTTGGTATTAAACTAAATTAATAATTACATCCGGAATACATTGAATTTAGAATATTCCAAAAATATTTGAATAGTCAGACATAAATATGAAATTTTAAAATCCTAATAAAAATGTCTCTGTACGTTTAACTAGAATAATTATTACTAATCAATAAGTATACTGTTTTTCAGTAGATTTGGACCAAGACATCAGCGGAATTCAATCATTAATAATATTTCTAAATCGCACAATTTTAGAATAAATACCTTATGGAACAAAATGTCATAACTCATAACGAATTACGATAACGATAATTACTCATAACGATGCGTACAGTGCGCAAATGGTATACCTACATTCTGTATGGAAGTATTCAATAAAAATAAGTTTAAATAACGAATACGTTGACACGTTGCTCAATTGATGAGAAAAAAAACTTTGATAATATTATAATGTACAGCAAACTGTTTTCTCTCGGCGAAAAAAAAAAGTAAAGAATAAATTTACCATAACACTAGGCACGCATTGTTTGGTCATAAACAAATGTCCCAGTTTTTTTTTTTTTTCATTTCTTTTTAATCCTTGTTGACCTAACCCGTCCTCCGGAATAGCAGGAAGTCGATGATGCACATCGGTTGGTGTGTGTTAGTGTATTATCCGTTTTCGAAAAATAATAATAATAATAATAATAATTGGAAGTACGCGTCATTGTACACCGGGCGGCGAGACGGTGACAAGACGCCGCGGGCGATCATCCAGCCATAAAACAATAATGTTCATGTTACCGAGGTGTTCGCCGATGTCGATTTGACAATGGTCCTTTTGTTTGTGTGCTTTACCGGCTGCTGTGCGAATTTATTTTTATTCTTTATTTTTCATCTCGAGATCATCATAGTTCGCAGAATCACAAAATATAATACCTACCTACAACACACCTTACCTCGCGCTTGGCCGAGTGTTCATTAAAACAAAAAACCATTTTACTCGCGTCATCTCAAAATATTTTTTCGATTGTAAAGGGAAAACAAAAGTGATCCGGGTGAATAATAAAAAGTACTCATCGACACCTATATATAGTAATATCGTTGGTCACATAGAGAGATACAAACGTTCTGTTGAGTTGTACAGTTTTTAATTAGACATTACATCATTACAACGACCTACTGTAGTTGTACAGCAGCTATAACCTACAAAGCGATCCGTAAGACAAAAAAATTGAAATAAAACAGCGCGTATGGATATAATAAAGACCGGGGAAAACAATGACGAATGGTTTTTAGTTTTGTGACGATCGCGTCGAGAGTCGGGTCGTTTCGCGGCCCGTAATACCTATGTATGCCTACAAATGATTATAATAATTAGGTACGAAAACCGCGTGAACACAATATGTTCGTATAATAATAATATTATAATGCTAGGGGATATCGGATGGAGCATGAAATACAATAATAATTATTGTACGGCAAAACACGACCGATGCACAATATGGCAGGACACGGACACGCTATATTAACACATTATATTGTCGCAGTGTTTATCGTACGAAATTCGTTTCGTTGATTTCGGTCGTGCGTCACGATAGACCGTTTTAATGCGATCGCGCGCGCGAATTTGCGAGCGAAATGCAATCCGAATGCGATTTTCATATTATTATTATTATTATTATTATACAGCTGCAGCACAGCGTGTTCGGCGTGTGTATATTACGATATAATTTATTATAACATTATAATATGCTATACAATAACAATAATATATGGCTGTCGGTAAGGTCTAGTCCGTCGGTATCATTTTAAACGGCGGCCTGCCGATCGGATGTGCATATATATATATGTGTGTGTTTGTGTGTGTGTGTGTGTATTATGCGAGGAAGTTTAATCGAAGTTTCGGCGGGGCGACGGCGACGCGAGCAAAGTTCAGTGTTCGTTCTCCTCCGGTCGTCTTCTGGGAGAATTAATTTCCTTTTCATTGTTTTTCGTCTTGAATACACGGTAATTAAACGGCCCGGTGGAATCCGCTCGCGGATGCCAGGAAATCAATCTTCATTATGTATATTATACCTATATATATATTAATATATTATTTATTCATTATTTTCTCTTCATTATTTTGTTTTTGTTCTTTATTTTCATTTTGTGAGACACATATTTTTATAGCCACCTTTTTTTTTTATTCACCCTCCTTTCTTATTTCTGTTTTATTTTTAATCAATATCTCCCGATATTACTTATGTTTACGAATATTATTTCCTTCTCGTTTCTTTTACACCCGACCCACCCGTCCCGTGTGTTTCGTTTGGCCATTCCGTGCAACTGTTCTGAAGATAAATCGCAACGACCGTGTTGTAGAAACGCAATATTCTGTTACTCAGAACGTTATGCACAAAATTTCATTGGCTATTCCGGAATAACTGTCGTTGGCAATTGGATTCGGAAAATGGCACATGACAAATTTGCCGACGTTAGCAGATGTCTCGACTTATGTGCACCGCATTTTCCGGAAAAGGCAACGCTTGGGATTTGTCATGGAAACGGTAGTAAAACGTAGTCCGTTTTAATTCCTCAGATCGCATGCAAACCCCGCAGCATGTATACATATATTATCCGTCTGAGAAACAGTTATGTTCACAAAACAAATAGTATTGCAATTTTTCACCCTATCATGCGATCGCGGTGAACAATATAAACATAATTTCAGATTTCAATTATTCCAAAGTACATTTCCCAAATGATTTAAAACTATTGAACTGTGCGTTGATAATATTAATACGCTGTTGGAAATATTGAAACATTTTTCAATAGCCGTCGCTCGCTAAGTAATTCCGCGGAGACTATAATGTTTTCATAGCCGACGGCCATTATTGTTTCCCTCCGATCGGAAAACAGTATAATATTTTTATTTTGCCCAGCGTAAGGTAAGCCAGATTGTTAACGAAAACACAGCAACCGTGTCCGAACAAATATTATCTTTTGTCTCTCGTCTCCCCGGTTCGAACGACCGAGTGGGCACGCCTGTAATACGCATATAATATAATAGATATACCGACGATATTGATCAAACGGTGTGTGGGTCCGCAGCAGGTGTGGAGCGATAACTGAGGAGGGTAAATGCATCAAAAATGTATAAAACGGCATGACGAGCACGCGTTTGTCTTGAGGTGGGTGAAACGTCGGTAAATCTTGCGTTATTTTAATTTCCTGTTTTAGAAACGTCCAGTCCGTGATAATCATGTTGAGTGGCCAGAAAGGCACCGAATTGGTGTTAATATTTATATGTCCGGCCCGCCTTTTCCACCCCAGTCGTATGCGCACTCGTAACCGACGGAATGAATATTTAAGCGAAAAAGTAATTATTATTCTGACGTAAAGAGGAAAAAATGCATTTCATTAGTAAGTTAACTCACCGTACTAATTTATGAAACCCAAATTATTCATCAGACTCGAATCTTGTGCATATAATAATAATTTATGATAATATTATTATAATGTAACGTGATAACTAGTGAAACCAATAATATTTGTTATTACTTATAACTGTTGAAATTTAATACAGACTACAAAAATGTTTGATTCCGAAAATTCATCGGTTTCAGATTATCAATTTCTAATAATACAATATTATTATATTCTAGGTAACCTACCTATACTATCGGTTAATAATATCAACGAACTCCACTGCGCCATTATCACTTGTCAATCTCAAATCCAGTTTATACAAAATAAAAACCATTCGATACGTTTTCTCACAAGAACGTCCATTGTTTTCAGAGTAACTGTTTTTATTTATTTATTCCGTACATATATAATATTATACACTTTATATTAATATTATATTTTACGCTATTTACTAAATAACCTCAAGTGAATTATCTTGGATCTAGTGAATTCGCTCGACGTACACGCACGCAACGCTCGTCGTGTATCCAATGTACAGATTAACCGAACTGTACACTTCTGGGAAACGCAGCCACATGGGTACCACTTTATATAAATTATTGATGTCACTTAATGCGTTGTGACGGTCTATTACCCCGTCCCACCACCACCACCACCACCACCCTTTTGAACAACCATTCATTTGCGGAGAAAAAAAACGCGGTCAGCCGTACGCAGCACAATGCGACAGTATAGGTATGCATAAACCGATCGCTGTAGATTTTGCGTATAGGATTTAAAAAAAAAAAATCGTTTAATATTATGTACGATTACCAAAAATGGTCGTGATGGTTTCGGAAAAACGGGTTCGGAATCAAAAAAAAAAAAAAAAACAACACACGAATATAATATGATATAGTAATACATTCCGTCGACGGCAAAATCGCTGTTTAAAGACTCGTCCGAGAGTCGACCACCGTCGGTCGGGTACACCGGACGCCTGGCCGCCGCCTGCAGTATATCCCTCTCCTCTCCCATGACCCGCCCCGACGAATAACGCACAGCCACACAGGGGTCATAATGAAGGCCCGGCGGAGATCATCTACCCCCGCCGGTGCGCATCGCCCGGTTTATTGATCTCGTGTTGCCCCTCCGTCCCCTCCCCGTGGACCCTTTATGCGCCGACCGCCGAATGCGTGAACACACACGCATAGACTCGCACAATGTACGCACATGCATATACACACGCCAAGGCTGAAAGTTCGGCTACGGTCGAAGCGTGTCCAAAAAGTTTTACCGCCCTCCCGCCGCCGGCAGCTGCCCTCGCGCCCCGTGGACCCGGCAGAAGATACGAGCGAGGACAGCAGGTGTTCGCACGTGCGAACGTATTAATTACGCTAATTACACCGTATATATAGTTGTATAGTGGCATCGCTGTGCCCGGGCCCGCGAAAATAGCTGGTGTAATATTGCATAAAGAGGCGTACACATTATGGAGTAGACACCTGTACATGTGGAGTGGATAACCCGAAAAAAAAAACCCCCAAAAAACGAATACATTAATTATTGTGCTTCTATCCGTTCGGCACGTTCGCTCGGCTTTACTTAAAAATCTGTACGGTCTCCGCCGCCGGCCACGGCCAGTGCACTGGTGCGTGACCCCGTGGAAGCGACTGTGATCTCGGAGGACGGTAAATTAATAGGTTTGGCGTGGTACTAGATATAGTTATGTGCGAGGAAATCGGCTGCCGGGCAAATCCGGTTGATTTAACAAGTATGATGAGGAACAGTACAGAAAATAAGCCGAAGCTATAGGGTATACCTATAAAATATGAGTGTGGAGATTGTCAAATAAAACCCTCATAAAACGACTGCCTCTACAACAGTTTATTATTATTGTAAACACTATAACGATACTCATAGCTAGTACCGTACGCCATACTAAATGCTCTCTCACTATACTCCTCTGCAATGTTGCCGTTCGTAATAATCTATAGATATACCTATATTATAAGACGTAGTAAACGGACAATATAAGCGTTCTTAGTGCATTCGTCTCTATTGGTTGAGCATCGCGATCTGCTTATATGAACCAAATAATTGGCCTGCAACGGGAATTAGCTTGCATATTTTAATTTTTTATCGTTCGTAACGGTGAAGGTTTTACACTTTAAATATTGCACTGTAAAAATATAATAGCGATTTTTTATGCATGTAACAAAAGTTAACGAAGTGAAAACGATTTTTGTTTTTTTTCCCACTGACAAATAATTTATTGTATCAGAGTGGGGAATTTTTTTTATGACAGACACCTAAAACCAAGAATTCGTTCAATTTAAAAATATATACTTATAGGTATATTTTTGTAAGTAATTTTACGAGTGAATTATTTCAATTTAAACAAAAAAAAACAAATATGAATTATATTCATTTGACACAGATATATTGAATACTTTGATTAATTATAAGTTAAATACTGGGATACATTAATTTGTTAAAATATGTGCGTTATTTTTGGTTTTTTTTTTATAACAACATCATTTATATTAAAGATTTAAAATGTTGGATTCAGGCCAAATTGAACAAGTGTGAAACCGATTTTTAAGAAATTTAATATATTTATAAACTCTGTAGAAAATATTTGTTAATTAAGATGATTTAATACAATTTAAAAATGTACCTACTGAAATATATTAAAAAAAATTCTTTCAACCACAATAATATTTTATTCTTAATTTAAAAACAAAATTATTCAAAATGCCATAGAAATATGTTCAGTAAAATTACATTTTCTTTATATACAATGAGACGAAATGGAAGTATGTTAAAAATGCCGATTAAAATGAATACCTAAATAAAATATGCAAATAAATTCATTGGTATTTGGACCCTATTCGTTCATTACGAAGTCGTAACATGATGTCCGATGGATAATATTCGTCGGACGATACCTTAATCTTTTTTCCCCTAAACGCAGAGGTGGTTCTGGAATGTTTAATATTTCATTTTTCATTTGAACGTTTGACCATTGTCATGGACAATTAAATAGAAATATAATATGAAAGGAAAAACGACAATTCGTAGTCGATAAACACAGACTGGCGTCGGCGCCTATACGCCACTGTTATAGAAGAAAAAAAATAACGGGGGCTCACACTAAAATTTGGTGGTCCCTTTTCAGGAACAATAGAGCCGACGAAGAGCAGCGGCGACATGAGTTTGTCCTTGCGGCGCCTGTGACCCGTGGAGAGGTAGGTAGGTTTGTAATTTTCTGAATACAGATGATGTGCGATAAATGGAGCAGTGGCGCCGGTCTAAGGTATACGGCTTTAATATCGTGGCGACAGCATATTGTAAAAAGGATATAGGTACAATTATTGTAAGACTCCTGGTCGAGTATCTGTCCGAGTGATTTAAAGGTCAGAGAAGGTCAGCTACGGTTATATATTATCACGATATGTTATTGGCATAAAGATCATTTTTGTAATGTACCTACCTCCTTACATAACGAACGATTTTTTTTTAATAATTTACGAAAGATACTTTTTTTTTTTACTTGAAGTTATGTAATTTATTGAAATCAGGGGAAATTATAAAAAAAACAAACAAACAATGTAGGTAATATTATATCTCTTGTATGAAGAAAAAATGACTTTTTATTATTATAGCGGTACATGTGACGACGACCGGGTTGTAGGTATATTACACTAGGTTAGGTAGACCTTTATAGAACCTATACTTAATTCGCCACAATTTTTTTTTTTTCCCCCGTCAATTAAAAACTGTGTTTGTAACCCGATAATTATAGAACGCATATTAAAACAATATGCTGTAACACGAGCCAACAATAATTATTTATTCAGTCAGACAGTGTTGTTCGATATTAAAATACACCGGTACGAAGACAATTTTACGTGTACCTACAACGTCAAAACGAGCACACCACGAGACCCGGACACGTGATGGCGTGTTTCTTTGTGACTATATAGAACAGTATATTATCGTTTGAACGCGATGCGCGTAAGACGAGTGTATTATTATTGTCGGGACGGAGAAATTATGGGATTTGCGTGTTTTTCTTCTACGTGTGTACATGGCTTACAAGCTAACCGTAAGACGCACATTTTTATCACAATATCATGGCCATAAAAAGCATGATTTTTGCACACCGTATTTCGATGGTTTTCCAATAAAAGTGCTCGTTTCGTCATTTTTTACACGTCCTGCACATTCCTGTAGTCATATATTTTGTAAATTTAACATTACCTCTGTAATTATTGATATTTTTTCACGCCAAGGGGCACAAGAGGTTGGTTTTAGTCTCGTATAATATTTGATACGTAGCCCAGATATGACCTTAACTACGCAAGTGATAGAATTTTAAAAAACGTAGAAAAATACTTATAATTTGTGAAGTTAAAAGTTTAAAATTGAGTATATTATGCATCACAGGTATTACCAGTGTTTTCTGTAGAATCGTCCGAAACGTATTGTGTTGACCGGTAATTATCAATACTATTGTAATAAATAATAATAATTGGTACATTTATAGTTCATAATATAGTACACAGATTAATACATTTTTATTTTAATAATTAGTTTCACTATTTCGTGAATATTTAGATTTATACGAGAAAATATGTGTTGGTTTAGTATGTGTTTATGAACACCACTGTCAACAAAATTGTTACAAAAAATTGAAGTTATTCCTATATTTAAGGTTTACTTGATACATTTCGTAAGAAAAATTATAGAATGTCGGAATGTGCTAAAGAAATTTAAGGTAACACGGTTTGTTCATATTGTTGCATATTTCAACAATTAGATAAAAAACAATTTATCAATTTATGGATATTTTCAATTATTTTCGTGCTTTTTTCATCAATAATTTGAAACTATGAAATTATAAGACGTATATGTCAATATTATAATTAAGTCACTGTTAGAGTCACGTATTTCGTATTTCATACACCAGTTTTAATTTTCCGCCACCTATAATAATATTATATATTACTTATTAGATACGATAAATTAAACACGACGCTATCTCAAAGTCCCAAACCTAAAACTGCACGTCTCGGGTGGTCTCACCGCTATCCCAGACCAATTCACACTGCCACAAGATTAATTCGGCGACATTCCGGACCCGGGCGTCTGACGATTTTCTCGACCACAGGACCGTCTCACCACGCAGGATTAATGCCGGATTAAACGGCTGCCGCCACCCCCTCATCGCTACGCACATACACACAGATCAAATCACCTCGACCACTACCAACACCACCCTTAAGGGTAAAGTCAAACGGCCTGCGGGGGTGGAGAGTTACACATTTGTCGGAATACGTTTGTGTGTGTACAATATACATATATACACTGTGCATTATATATTATATAGTGAGAGAGAGAGAGAGAGTCTGTCTGACGGCCATTCCGTGCCGGACCTGTTAATTATGTCACTGCCACCACCGCCACAGCTGTACGGCGCACCGAATTATGTGTAATAATAGTCGCCGCTGGACAAGGGGTATTAATCATTTCACCTCTGAAAATGTTTCACTCGTTTCCCGCAAAACCTCTGCAGCAGGCCGGACCGCTAAAGGTCGCACCACGCGCCGTGGCGGAAATCGGATTAGGAGCGTACTTTTTAATCGAATTCCATGTCACACCGAAACAGTTCTACGATAATTTTATTAATTTTAATTTAAAAATTACGCCATCCGCTATACGGACTACGACCGTTTTTTTTAACGTTTAATTTATGCCTTTTCCATTGCATTGCAGTATTATAGAAATTAGTTGTACTATAGTCCCGCGCGTGGATTTTCCAGTGTAAGACTTAGCGAGCGTATTTCCATACGATATAACAATTACACGTACTACAATAATTATACGTCTATAATTTGAGTTCATATGCATGATAATATGTAGTATGGTATATTATTAACTCGATATTGAAATAGATTTTATTAACCTAATTCTTGTTTCGTTCGAAATGCGGCGCTCCGTCATCGTGGATAAAAGCAGCAAATTGAAACAAATAAACACCTCGTTAGTTCGATAATACTCAATCCCCAGGTCGAATTACACGCTATCCGATCGTACCAGGTTCTCGGTTGTCGTGTTTGAAATTGTTTTTAAAAGTCCTTTATACTACTTCACCCTATAGCCTGCGTTTACCTACATATTATCATTATCATTACAATCTTCGGCAAACAATCGTTAATATTAACACGCCAACGCTATAAATACATTTTTCCTTCAGGACTTGTTTAACACGTAATCGCGACAAGCGGTGGCTCTTCTTTGGGAGGAGTGGGGGGGGGGGCAGCTAACCTAGGGACGGTATATAGTATATTATATACTATTGTGCTTCGGCAGCAAGCACGCAATTAACGAAAACGGTTATTTCGTGTCGGTTAAACGAGCGCCGAGGGGCACTGAGCATTTGAAGTAATTAAAAACCTCACCGGCCATGGTTAGGCCACAAGCGTGTCAAATATACGGCCACCATCATCGAATATTATGAACATATATGTATGTATGTAAAATATATATGTATATGTAATAATATATTCATTATTCAACGCATACTGAATTCCTGTGGAAGAGTCCCTATTCTGATCGTATTAAAATTAAAGTTGACATAACGTTTTGAGTGAAAAACTTAATGAAATCATATAAAAAAATTGTCATCATTATGCAAAAAAAATAAAAACTGTTGAAAATATTTCATTTCAAATTATATAGCTGACAAATTCAAACAAAAATGAATAAATGAAGTAGGGAACCAGTATAAACTATAATATAGTTATCGGTAGCTCTATTTTTATTATACTTTGTATTGCAGGAACAATATAATTATATTAATAGATAATAGAACATTGAAATACAGGTACTTCAAGTAAATTCTAATAGTTGAATTGAAAAAAACGAAAATTATACGTTGGTATATATTATTATATTTAAAGAAGAAACACGTTAGTACCTAACAGTATTTTCAGAATACGCGAATCAAGAAAAATCAAAATTTAGAGGATAGCTTTTGGTTTTGGTTTTATTTTTGTTTGTTTTTTGGCAATTCCTGCGATATAATAATGATATATATATTATACAGCTCGATATAAACACACCACCTCACCCCTCGATTAATTCGTTTTCCTCTTTCTCGGCAACCAGAGACCCACGAGGACTTTTGGACGACAGCCAGGCTGAATAGCATTTATGTCAAACTCAGATAATATTATGGCGGCTATTAAGGGATAGGAAACGAGTGTATGTGAGCGACATGGATGGTGAGAGAGAGAATGAGAAAGACAGATAGAGAGAGACAGAGCGAGAGAGAGAGAGGGGGGGGGGCAGAGAGAGAGACAGAGAGACCTTTTATTAAACTACATATTAACCGTGGCGCGCTCCGTAGCATAGCTGACGCCATTAAACTTCCACTCGTTCTTTCCGTACTCTACTCTCATAATAATCGTTTACATGAGAAACGCCAACGAATTTTTCTTAATAGTATATCCACAATGTTAGTGGCAGTCTTGTGGTCTGGTGTGGAGAGGTTCGCGGGAAAAATGATCGGGGAATGTTATTAGCAGAATGTTATTATAATACTGCGCCACCGGTACATGGTGTTGATAAGAATCTTTGAACTGCAGTTAAAAATTTGCATTCAATGCTCGCTTCATAATAATATAACTAAAATGTATATTCAACCTTCGGGGAAAACATTATTTCGTGTAATTTCCGAGAAGAAAATTATCGGGAATAAAGTGGAAAAGTGTTCACTTGTATTCCATATCCCATATTATATGCGTTCACTAGCAATTTATACGGGAAATCGTTTTACCCGGCCAAGTTACGCGTGATGGAAGTAGATTGCACACTAGAGTAAAACGATTATTAAATGAAGTTAGATTGATAAGTCTTATAATATATATATGTATACCTTTATAGGAATGATATAGACTTTACAAAAAAAAAAACGTAGTAAAATAAAAATGTAAATAAAAAAAGTAATTAAAACACAATATCATTAAAATATATAAAATATTTTTTTTTGTTTATCGGTTTGGTACTTACAAATATATTTTTAATATATTTTGATAATTTATATTTACATAGGTAGCGGTTGAAGTTTAAAATACTCCATGTGAGATCAAATTATATTCAAATAGTGAGTAAATCCACCGGAAATAGTCATGTTGTAAAATAAAATTCGTACAAAAGTAGATAAACCACGGCAAGCATATAACTGAGCCGGTTATTAATATTACGATAATTTAATATTTGTCATTGTTCAACTTAACGTTACGACTGTTTTGCCTAAAAATATGTTTTTAGAACGACACTGTTATAACAAAATCAACACTCGTTAATGGTGATTGGGCTGCAATATAGTTTTAAAGCACTTCAACCGCAGCAAGTCAGCATCGCGTGGGCGGGGGTTGAACTGAAATTCCTCTCGTTTTACAACGAGTGAAATGACTCGCAGTATAGGTACAACCGAGGCCTATAATAGTTATATACAATACTCCCATACACGCCGATCGCACAAGTGCGTAAAGTGGTTAAATGGTCCTGGCGGAATGCCGAGTGTGGGCAGTCGATGCAGATTAGGACGGGAAACGTCCGTCCACGTCCGGTTTTTCGGGCGGACGGAAAGTGGTGTGAAATCATTTGGTGATGAATGGACCCAATTATTGCCTTGCGCGTGTATTTGTACAACCTGCGTACATAGGTTTGGTGAAATATTATGGTCACGGTGGACGGGCGCGGTGGGGTTGTATCGGATGTACACGATGACGTGCAGAGGGTGCTGCTGCAGCGGGGTCGTTCCCTGGAACTTCAGCTAACTACAATTACAGGGCGAACAAAGTCGCATTGAATTCGCCACCCACCCCCCCCCCACCACCTCGACCTGGCCATCGAAGCCTTTAATTACGACACGGTCTCCCTCTGGATTGTAATGTTACAGAACATCGTGGTCCGGGCGGTTCGTTAAGCCCCTCCCGTCCCTCGTCTCCTCTACCGCTTACTCAGCACACAATTAGGTCTGCGGGACATTCGATTCCGTGCATATATATATATATATATATATACAGTCGGCGGAGCCCCTGGGATGGACTTTTTATTTTTTCTCTTTTTTTTGTATTTATTTTATTTTGCTAGAATTTCATTAGTAACCGAATACGCCCTATGTCGGCTTGTCAGCTTAACGTTCGCTAAACGGATTTCGCAGCTTCTCGATAGCTTATATACTGTATAGTGTATATCGGGTATATAGCGTAGTATTGCACGCAACGAACAACGTGTTCTCTGGAAGTTTTGTTCCCAGGACGCGGAAAAAGTTTGTTACTCTGTGACATTTATGAAACACGACTACAGTGGCGGGGATGTTAAAACGGGTGGCAAATCCGGCCTTACAAACTTATTCATGCACTATAGTATGTTAAATTTAATACTCCGCACGAACAATATAATTATTGCGATTTTTTTTCATACTTTACCTATCTGTCTTTTCAATGTTCTGAAGTCAGTATTAGCTTACAAAACATGCCATATGTATATTTCGACCATATTTCGAAAACTTCTGGGTCCCATTGAAATCAATTTGTTAAAATATAATCTTAGACACACAGAAAAGTCAGATTCTTCTAGATTTATGGGCGAATGTGTCCCAAGGGGGTCCAAGGTTCGGGACAAATTGACACAAATCGGGATGCTTTCGTATGTTTATTGGCTTGGTCAATAAAAGGGGATATAATACAATTGAAGTAGTTCCGTAGTACAAAATGAAGGGACGCATATATCTCCGGATCGAAAAATTCCGAACTATTTAAAACTCTACCACATAACTAGATCTTAGTAGTAGTATAATACATTTTACATTTAACAACTGCTTGCAATCTAATGAATAATTTATTATGTTACTTGCCTACATTTTACGTTTTATCCAATCCAAAATATCATGAAGATACAGATAAATGTTTGAATGTCGTTTAATAATAATTGTATAGAATTAAATATATATTTGTATTGTTATATTAAGTTCAAGTAACAGAAACGTTTGTAATGCGAGATGCGATAATCCAGTAAATCCATTAATCAATGTATATACATCTATTAATCATGTACTTATGTACAGTAACTATGTATAGTATGTAAATTTTACAGTATACAATAACTATTATAGAATAGAATATTATTATCTGAATGAAGAAAATGATGTATAAGTCATTATTAAATTATATTTAATGAGACTGATAATAATTGTAAAATAAACTATCCAAAAAACAGATGTATATACATACATAATATATTATGTTATAGTGTCTAGATTATAATATGTTATATACCTATATATATTATGATTATTTGTAATAATTTAATTCAACCGAAACTAGTGTTTTTTAGTCGTTTTCAATTCTAACAAGGTTATATTATTAAAACAAAATATAAGATCTTAAATAAATTTTTTATTATCTAAATCGTATAATTTTCAATATCGAAACATTAACCCGTGAGAATACGGTAATAACGTAAGAGTAAAAAAAACGCATTGCTCAGTCCAGTGTTGAGTGTATTGATATAACAGCCGATATAGGTACTATTTATACACGATTATTTTGGTAATGTAATACGGTTATATAGCTATTGGCGATGTTTAAATTAAAAGTATTGAATTTTTAAAACAAAATAACATATTAATATACGAAAACAGGCGCATCGAACGCCTCAATGAACAAACTTGAATAATATTTCACAAGTGGCCTTGTGTCAAGGTATTTATAACGCCTCCAGATCGTTGTTGGAGCACAGTCAATTGGCCATTTTTATGACCACCATCCAAATGGCGTTTAATGAAAACTCGTAATTCATATTTTGGCATCATCTTTATTTCAAGCGCGCCGAAAAATGACCCCGCTCAACATGCCGCAGAGTCCCATTCCCTTGTACACAACTTGCCGTAAGAAGTGATATTTATGTGCCGTTGCTCGGGCGTTTGACATTAACGGCTTTTCCAAATTACATTTTTGTGTATGCCCAACGACAATGGTTTTCCCCGGCCCACCTCGCCAACCCGCCGGCACACGACGTGCCCGTCGCGCATGGCCGGCTTATCGCCCGAGCAGATACCGCGGGACGCCATAAATCTTACACCAACTCTGTGTGTCCGCCGAGACTGTTCACATCCCCGGGGGTGGACCAGACGACTGTGGATTTAATTAGCCGATTGTGTACGATTATTCAGTACAATATGCAAAATATTCTTGGTCTCGTTTATCAACATTCGACGATACAAACCGACACGTGCAGGCAATAATATACACTATATGCGTTTCCGAAAATTATAAGTATAACAAAATCACAATTCTAACGTGTTTGATCAACAAAAAAGTTAACAATAGACGCTTTAAAGCTCATATGGTAGCTTTATGTACCCACTATACGACCAATATACACACTTTAGCACTTTAGCGCACCAACGCACGACAGCAGCATTATACGATAGCAATAATAGCATTACCCTGCAGTTTCGTTAAAGAATTAATGAGATGATGACGACGGTGATAATGATAAGTGATAATGATAAAACGTGGTCGTTTGAGAATTTAATTAGCCGTGAAATAATATGTTTAACGCCGATTGCGATCGGTGCGTGCCAGCACGGAAACTCACGAAACCTACCGCGACGCGACGCGATTGAAAATAAATACAATTCAATATTCATTAGAGCTCGGTTAGATATCGCCCCACGGAGTGAATTATAATACGCAGACCATGGTAGAGAGCTCTTATACTTAATTCATCGGACCGGATGTTTCGCCGGTCTAAGCGCGTTTCCGGTCGGATTCATAATATCCTCGGCGTCTGTGCTGATAAATCATTTCCAAAAGACCCCGCCAACAACGTCGTACATACTACCCCGTCCGCCGTCACACACTTTCTCCGCATACGACTCAGCTGTATAATATATATATATATAATATATGTACGTATAAACTTGTACACATACACACGCGCATCCGCCTTAAAGGGGTATAGTAGTAATTAGGTTGCAACTTTAATTGGTCGGAAAATCCCCGGGTCCGGATAAACTCAAAGGAGGCGGTGGTTTTCTGTCAACTCTGCGAACTCTCCTCGCCGGCATGGTACACGGAAGGTATATAACGGCGGCAGAACTTTTGCAGTGTCCTCACCCAGCCACACACACTGAAGCGTGCCACCGGTGCGCCCAACTAATTGTGAGAGAAAACGCACACGTCACACACCGCGAATACGACTATATATATCCACCGGTGGCGCGAAACTTTAATTGCAATTTTATTATAATATCGGACTATCATCTCCGGAGTTGGTGTACACTTGAATAGGGAGGGTAGAAAGTAAGTCGGTTTAAAAAGACTTAAACGATTCGAATATCGTTCGGACGTAAAGCTATTTATCAAAAAGTTCACACGGCAACAAAATACACGCGGAGCAATGGGTGGGGGGGGGGGAGCTCGCAAACTTTCTCACGGGCGTTTTAGTAATGATTAAACGAACTTTCAGCCTTGTTTCAGTTTCTTACCTGCCACCTTCATCCCCGAAAACTCCTAATTGTTCCCGGCACAGAAACGTCGCATTTGTCTGTTATAATTGAGATAATTAATTGCGCACACTCTTGAGGCAAGCAGTAGAAACAACGTCCAATTAGTCGCGATACTTGCCAAAATCAACTAGGATATACATTTTTTTGTGTTATCGTGAGCTCTTCAAAATATAAATGGATGTTACAAATTTGTGATATTTAAATTGCACAACATCCGGCAATTATAGATATCAAACCCTCAATATTATTTTAAAATAAAAATAAATCAAGGAAATTATTGCTAAACAATATTTCATTATCAAATTTAAATTATTTCCGGGTTAGCCTTGATGTCTTATCAGTGTTTAACATTTCATAACATAATATTGTGTTATCGATATAAAATAGGACAAACGCCATTAAATATTTAACTACAGTCTACTACAGTAAATTGATATAGTTATTTGGTTTTTCACTTTACAATATCAGCTATAAAAATGTTTAGTACAAATTTATTATCAGATTAATGTTTTTAAAAATCAGATACGCACATACTAGCTATATTTATTTGACGTTTAGTTTTAAAATAAAATATTCACGAAATAAATTATTTTTTTATAGGATTAATTTAATTTTTGTATGCACATAATACTTCACACTTATAGATACGAATTTTAAGAACATTTCGTCGCCGGGACGAAGAAAACGCTGGAAATTGAATTGTGTTCTTTTACAATGTGTAGGTGTATAGTTTAAAAGTCTTTTGATATATTTTTAACGTATGACCAAACAGGTGTGCAGAAGGGGGACATCGATTAACAGTCCGGTATCGAGTGCCAGCTAATAGTCTAGCCGTCATCTGTTGCCCGGCTTAATATTGGTAAGGCCTAGGTATGGGTGCGGGTAAGAAAAAGTGTGAAAAAGGGTTTTTAAAGATGAATTTCCAATCTGTTACATACACTTACACGAGGGTTTTAATCTTGCCAGGTCGGAAAGGGTGTGGAACGAGTTAACGATCCTGGCGGACCACAGGTACCTGTGCATGCGGCGACATATGGTTACCGAGAAACAATATTACAAAACTACATTATTATATTATATACCTAGCATGTTATTTTAAAAAACTCCTTTTGTTCGGTTGTTTTCTCTCGTCTAGTGAGCGTATGTATTTTATTATAAATTATTTTTTTACCACTCTTATAAAAGTAATGGGTTTTCATTTGTCAAAGAACAGGTAGAAGAAAAAAATACATTAAGGTAAGATATTGAACACGGTACAATTAACCGTTTACCGTTTGCAAACTAAAAAAAAAAAAATATTATATTAACAACAACTTTATAACACCAACACCGGAGTACATTGTGTATTCGTGTCTGTAGTACCTACCTATGTATTATATTTTATTTACTATACAGAGTGGGCCACCGTAGTTTTTTGTCAATTTTCGACACCTTTACAGGAAAATACCTTATTGTCTCTACCGTGTTCATTGTTGTGTTGTTTATCAATACGTTTAATACCTATTCCCGTATCATTTTTTGTTAAAATAATAGCCCGTCGATCCCGCAAAAACATATTGTTCTGTGAATTGTACATTGCACTCAACACTTATTTCGATTATTAGCAACACGGAGTTTAAACTCTTTAATCTAAATTGTATATTAAATACATGTACTTCAATACTTGTATTCCTAGTATATTTCCATATTACGAGTGAAATAAATACATGCGTCGGGCACTATGTGTTTTTTATTGAGACAGACTAGAGACATTGAGATCATATTATTACGGACGGCCCGAAAGGTTAGTGTAGGCATTATTATTACTTCGACTGTTCCGAACCTTTGCTGCAAGAGGAAATGAAAATAAGTTTTTTGAATAGAATATGACGGTTTTTCCTCAGTGGAAATGTAAAGATACATCGCAGGGTGTTGCGAAAGTCCACCGTCACCCGCCGACCGGATAAACATCTGCTGTAAGCGCTCAATGGGACAATTTATCGAAAACGTGCATCCATTAGTTTTGCTTAGGACATTTTTCACGCCAGCTCGGAAAGGGGAAAATAACAGAATAGGATCCTTCTCTATATTGTGTATTTTGTTATAAAAAGCGTTTTCCCGGGATAGCTTATATTATTTTTGCAGCGTGAGTTAGGTACACTAGAAACGCATTTTCAATACAGTCGCGTACTTCCGCGTCGATACGTCGCACGTTATATCTAGGACCGTTTTCGACTGCCAAGTTTTTATCTTCCATCGATAGTGGGTATTAATATACTATACGACGTATGTATAATACCTATATATTATAGACCCTTGCTCATCTCGGGTAGAACGTGGGACGTTCCTTCCAAACGCGCCAATCGTATATAATAATAATATATAATATGGTCCTTTTTAAAAAAAAATACGTACCTAGTGTTCGTAACAATTTGTCTAAAAAGATTTTTTTTTTTATTTATGTACGCGTATACGTATATACTTTGTACAATTATATTATTATTATATAAGTACGAAAAAAACCTTAGACGTCGGCATCTCTCTGAAATCCGATACATTAGTACGAGTTGTACATACATACCCGAGGCAGCTGATGTTATATTATGCGGCGCGTACAACATATTATTAGCGTATTACAAGACGCATATAATGGCTGCATCGGGTTTGATTTTTCTTTAAACTGGGATTAAACGTGTAAAGAGAAATGGGGGACAATATACGGTGGGCCAGGTGCCGTGCCCTTAGTTTTGAAATGGATATATTGCGTTTATGGGACGACGCAGTAATAATAATAATAATAATAATAATAATAATATAATATCGTAATAATAACGCGTAGGCGTGTAAACTCCGGCACTGTTATCACGCGTCGACCGGATGCTGCCAGTATCCGTTGTCAGCTGTGGTCCGTCAAACCGGAACGGATATTAGGTCTATATATATAATATACCCGCCACCGGATCGATAGCAATTCGCACCACGCATAAACGCATAAATGTACATACATATATATATATAATATGGTATATTGGATATGTGAGCGGTACGACGAGACAGCGGTTGGCGGCGGAGGCGTTAAAATAACACAAGGATAAAATACGAAAGGGACGAGAGGATATTATTATTATTATTATATTCCACACGAACGGTTAAATATGTGTGCAGCTAAATCAACAAAAAAAAAAAAAAAATGAGACGAGACGAACCTCTAAAGAGGCGGCGTTTAATCGCATCGACAATCGCACATTGTCCCCGCAAGATCACTCGACATCTTGAACAGCTGTTGCCGCCGCGTTATCCCCCCATACTAACCCCCATCGTACGTACGAACGAGGGTTCTCAAAACTCGACCTGCGAGTCAAGTGCGCCCGAACAATGGCCGAGAGTTTAAAATAAAATTAATTACCCGTTCGGTATACATACACGACGCCCATTATAATAATAGCCAGTTATACCTATTATGTATACCTGAGCAGCCCATCTCCGCGGAAAATAATAAAAATATGCGTACGAAACTCACTCCGCACACGCTCGTTCCGCGCGGCCACCGTCCAGAAGTCTTCGGTATTCATTCACACACCCTCGTCGGTCTTTATGGCTAATTTTCCAGGTGTCTCATCACGATTCGTCTCGCTGGTCGCGAATAATCGATAACGCGTCGCTGTTATATTCGGACGCGATTTATAAAGAAACTAATGTCTAGCGTGTGTGCATATACACCGTAATATGGTGGGTTCTACAATGGGTCACGCCTCTTCGACGACCGTCCGAATCACGTCTGAAGTGCCTTCTATTCCGTTCATGGTTATAACTACTGCGTAAACGAAAATTATTATGAATCGCAATCACGCGTGCCTTTTACAACCACCACCGAGAAACCGTATAAATCGAATTCCTCAAACGCGCTTGCATAATACACGGCCCCTTAATATTTCATTATTAGCCAGCGCAAAGGCTTCCAGATGGAGCCGGTTATATTGTTTTGTTGATGTTGCTGAATGTGGAACAATGGGCACAATGCAGATTCGAAAGGGGAATTGGCCCGGGCGTCCCGTTGAGATAATTCTCGAATTACAAAACTGGAACAACAATAACGTATACGCGGGCAGCGAAAAAAACAACACGGTGAAAAATTAATAATACCTAAGGTAACAATGTGAAACATTTTTTTTTTTCAAATCTACATTGTTTGTTTAACCTTATAGAAGAAAAAAAAGGGTGGTATGAGAGATATATTTTTTTTCTATAACAAAAAAAAAAAAATCATGTACCTATACGCTATGTGAAGCTAGCATGTATCGATGTCCGAGATACGACAATAAAGAATTTAATAGACGGAAGAATCCGTACGAGCCAAGAGACCATATGGTCGTTTTGTGTAAACCTGATTCATATAATATTATAAACTTGAAAACTGCTGCTTGAAAAATTCTATCAGTTGCTATACTTTGATTGCAGTAGAATTAAATGAAAAAAAAAACAATTCACTTGAGAGTATTGCAATAATAGTTACCTAAGTACATGGTTACGGTCTAGGTTAGGTATTTATAGGTAAAGGTTTAATTCGCTATACTTATTTTAATTCATTCATTCTTATAATATTGTGTGCGTTCTGTGACTGTAACACTATTAATTATGTTGTTAAAATATATGCTGCGAATTTATCTGAAAGCGCAGAACGTATTATTTTGTGGATGGTTTCACGTACTCTACAAGATGATGAGGGGTTAGGGGAGGGGTGACGTGAAATGAGTCATTTACAACCTCCGTTGCTAATGAATACGTACAAACGTTTTGGTAACGACTAACGAGTTTTTCAACCTCAGTAATTTTACTCCACAGAGTATAAAAAATATTTACTTGTACATTATAACACAAATATGATCGTTTAGTATTATTATTTAATTCGATGAAATAAACAATAAATTATACGACACGGCTTAAATAAAATAAAAATAAAATTGTAAAAAGATTATTTTGCAGGTATTCATATAAATAAATATCTGACATGAGTTATTAATATTATTATGTCATTGTACACGATTACGTAGTTATGGAACAAAATTAATTTTTAAAACTTGTACACATTAATATTAACCAAACGACCTAAGTATACAATAAGCTAACCATGTTGGTATAATATATTACACTGGCTGTCGACAAAAAGTTACTAAAACCAAGTGTAGAAAATACTTTTGTAGCATGTTAAAACAACTCGCGTAATATTTAAATGTTTACCGTCTAAGGTCTGTTGTAAATAATACTTTCGTTGTTGATTATCAGTAAGCCGCGACCTTTCTGCTATAATATTGTTATGTTCTGTTCCTTTTAGATATTGTGTTTAATATAAATAAAACCACGTATGAATAAAATAATTAAAATATCATGTTTTCGGCCGAAGAGAAATTATTCATTGTCGAACGACCTTGGATCTCAATCATCTCGATAAGACGATACAAATCGGTGGCTTTGATGATTTCAAATAGTATACAATACCAGCGTGGTATAACAGACGTTATTGTTTTTACCACCGGTAAGACGAAAAAAAAACACACACACACAACAGCCATGTGTTGGACACCGGTAGTCACCGTTTCGAATATCAATCAATCAACTATACATAACAGATACGCGTTCACGTGCGTCGTGGTATAAGAATATATTTCTCTCGTTTAATCGGAACTACAGCTGCACGACATTAAGTGCCATTAAATACAAGTCGGTTTTTTTTTCTTTCTGCCGGAGTGGTGTAACCATATATCCCCTCTTTGCACGCACGTACTCACTAATCCCGGTAATGTTTACCCCCGTGCATTTAGTGCTATAAATAATAATAATAATAATGATTTTAATACACAACGCGCCGCTGAAGGGATTCCTAACGAATTAGCTTTGTTTCCGCGGCCAACCGTATCTGGATGTCTGGTTTCGAGCAGACAGCGTGTAATTACCGTGGACAGATAAAAATAAAAACACCATATATGCCATCACATATTATTATACGTACCTCCCCGAAGGTATAATTTGCCAAAACAAAACGAAACGAAAAAAAAATCCGTATGCAGATGTAAACCCTTTTCCGAGGGTGGATGACGAGGCGGGGGCTGCAGAAAGGGGGAGATACGGAAAAAAATCAACCTATACGATACGCCGTTTGCCCTCGAGCTGCGTATGCGGATGAGCAGCATTCCGAGGCAATTGAACTGAAACGATTGGCAGGCGACCGGGTGTTTAAAACGGAATACGACACTATAATATTATTATATAGTAAACGACCATAAATCGTGGTGGAACCGAACGGGCACGTACGTAGTGAAAATATTATGTATTGTTTTTAATGTCGGGATCGTAAAAATATCCGCGGTATTCGTATTGTATTGAACGAACGAGAGAAATGAAAACGAAAAATATTACACCACTATAAGGGAAGGGTATTTTACTGGATATTTTCCTATAAGACCAATAATAATTATTATCGAGTGAAAACAATATATATTTGAACGGCTTAGGATGGTTTGTGCAAATTGTACAATATTATAATATATTACATTATTATATTTTGAGTCTTTTTCAAGAGAAATACTTGGCAGAAATATTTATTACCCGAGTATTATATTTATACAGTATACCGTATTCCGAATGAACTATAATTGCGTTATGAATAATGCGAACATTATTGATAAAGTACAAAATTTGGCTAATTGAATTATACGCTTGGTTGTGATATTTAGTATATCCCACGAGACCGCGTTACCTCCATAATTAATTTTGCTCATATTTCAATCATAACATGTAAAATGATAAAAATGACACACAACATGTTCGAATGGTAATATAATGTAGATACTTTTACGATTCAATGGATTTGACATTGTGCACAACGTACCGTTGGGACGGGCATTTTTACGGATATTTACAATTTATTAAGGTTCGTGTAGAAAAAAAAGATCAAACGCCTGCCTACCTGGATTTTTTAAGAAATATTTTGGATTTACGCTCAGTCTCCGTCGTGTAAGAATAGTTTGAGTAGGATTACAACCCTCATTCAACACATATTGGCCATAGACATTTCTAATCGGATTTAAAATCTAATGATATTCGATCAACCGTTATCACTTTTTAAACGATTGTCCTTTTACTATACCTATTACCATTCTTATGAATGCCCAAAATAATTGAAAATCATTGTAATTTTTCGCTTGAATTATTATAAATGAAAATTGTAGTTTCGTTACCAATACAATTGGTTTAAAGAAATGGTATCTACCCGTTTGCAGCCGTAATAAAATAAATTTTCAAAAAATTCTTCAATTAATATTTTTTAATAAGTTTAGAATAACTATTGGCAATATGTTCAACGTTCATTATCAATTGCATATTAATTGTTATAATATTTTTTGTTTATTTATATTATTATTATAATATTTATTATTAAAACTAATTTATAGTAAACTTGGCCGATTACGATAATTTAAATAAAGTAAATACCAAACTCTATATTATTTAATATTTATATTCAACGAACTAGTTTGGGCGGAAATAAAACTATATAAAAATGAATCCAAATATTTTAACACGGAAATTGTGTATATATATATTTCGAATCTTACCTACGATAAACTGTACAATTTAGCGAGAAACGCACATTAGGCAAAATCTCACGATGTCTTGATGCAAACCATATGGTTGTGTAGTACAAAGTTCAAAACCGGATTGGCCATCGGCGCTTTACAAATATCTCTGAATATAGAATTCGACCTTGCACGAAAATTTAAATCCAACTACTACTACTTCTATACTACTATTCCTACGACTAGATACTAATATTACTACTGTGCTTTGCGAGAAATTTCGTTGTTTTTTTTAATTGACAGCCGACCATTGTCCGTTCAAAATTTCCCACGGTACCCTCACGTCCCTGTTAGCAATGATATACTGACAATAATAATAATTATTATTATTATCGTCATCATTATTATGCACACGGTCCATTGTCTTCTATTAGTTTTCGCCCGGGAGTCATCCGATCAGCTGTGACCATCGTCGTTGTATTTTACAGCGGTGACGGACGTAACAATGTTTGACGGCCTGACACTCGGTCGTCGACCAGTGTCGCCGCGGCCGTCTCATCTTATCGGCCACCATTGTATTACGACGTGTTTGTATATTACATTATAGCACAGACAATGCGCTTGTTAATCTGAACACTTACCTGTAAAACAAAAGAATACAAAAATATCAGTATCATCCGAAGCTCCGGGGCACCCATTGTCAGGTCGAAAATATTATCAAATACTCCCCCGCCTGCACCCTGCCGAAAACCGCATTCTTCTTATTGTACACATAGCTTTATTTTGTTTTTTTTACATACAGGGTGTTTCAATCATAAAAAAATAAACCAAAATAAATAACTAATCCTTTGATCGGAGCCGTCAATCTCAGGTAAAATCCTACTCTTGCACGGAGACATGCGGCGATCGTAATCGTCGGCAATGGCTTTGGTTTGTATAGCACCAACAGTATAGATATTATCGTACCTATAACTATACCTTAATTTCTGAATTAGAAAATAATAATATTACGATGTGTTGGTTTTTTTACTCTTCTAAGCGTAATGGTTTTTATTTTGTTTTTATTGTTAGATGATTTACAGTCAACCGTACAATGCGGTCAATTAATGGCTCTTCCCGTTTAGGTCTACCTCGAAACGCACGACTCCACATACACAGTACACACTACACACACATTCATTCAATATTTATTCTTTGATTCCATTTTTTGTACACTAGGTACCTATATGCTTGTATCAATATACATAATATATTAGAATGTTTCTCACGTTAAATAACGGAACTTGAACTAAAAACTAGGTGATTATTAAGTTATTATGTACTATTGTTATTTTTTATTATTATAGTTGTGTGTAAGCACAAATAGACATATTATTGTTCCTAAGGTTAGGAGGTATCAATAAGTATCAATAATAACTTATGTGACAAAGTCTAAACAAACAAAATAAATACCTCAATAAAAAATATTGTTTTATCATATCATAAATTAAAATAGTTAAAATATATAATATAAGTCTGGAATGCCAAACATTTTTTAAAAATATTTTATTAAACTTATAAAACGTATTGTAATATATTATTGTATTTTTGAATTGAGATTAGGAATATGATATAAAATATTTAAATTGCAATTTCAATAGAAATATTATATGAATTAGATTTTCCAACTTACGACTTTTTCTCCCCTTTTTGATTTAATGAAGCTAGGGATTTAAAATCCCCAGAGATCGATTTTATCTATAACTCGATTTTACGTCCCGTTGGGCAATCGTTGATAGAAATGCATGTATGTATAATATTGTACATTCAAAATTGATATAAATCTCGCACATCTATAAAACATGATATTTTATTCTTCTGAGTTTCTTATTGATGTGTACCAAAAAAAAAAGGTGACATATAAATATTGACCCTATTTCTCAGCTAGCAAAGCTCAACCGTATCACTCACACGAAGTACAACACAAGCATTTCGACTTGTCAAAACTGTAATAATATTCGCCCGCCGGTCGATAAAAGTAAAACGGATTTATAACAGAGATTGTTAAAAAATCGATAATAAGTAAAAACGATGACGATGATTTTTTTAGAAACAAAAACACAACAACCAATAAAGGCGTCGATCGCTTACCATACGGTGGATATCCAAGTATCATGCTTTTCATCAATCACGGTGGTTTAGATCAATAGTAACAGTGAACATAGCACGATACGCACGCGAGACGATGTTTAAATTATTTTAACAAGAACGAGACGTAAACGGCGATCGTTCGGGAATATAATATTATAAGACTATACTATTATTCGAGGAGAACAAAAAAAAAAAAAAATAAAGAAAGAAACACGAAACCCGAAAAACGAAATTTGATTTCGGACGCGGAGACCACGACGGACGACGACGAACTCGAACGAATGGTGCGCGCGGCAGGGCGACGTTAAACTAACTGACTGGATACGCGCCGGGACAGCGGACGGCGGCGGCACTGGTTTCGGCGGTGAGAACGTTAGTAATAATAATACGACGAGGACCGCGCGGTGCGCGAGAGTGCGCGCGGGTCCCTCTCTTGTTGTGCCACTCGTAAAAACCGTCTCCCGTTTTGTACAGCAGGAATAGGGTGAAGACAAGTGAAACGGTCAGGGCAGGGCGCCGCCTGGTTCGGCGATGTGTTCGGCGGGTGGGGGGGGGGGGGGGGGCAGTGGCGACAATGGCCAATGCTGACAATGTTTTACCTCGGCTGCAAGATGGGAAAATCAAAAATCAAATCCTAAGTGCGTGTCCGGGCAACGCGTTTTGGTCCGGGGGGGGGGGGGGGAGAGGTTTTATACGCTGAACAGATTTGACCTGCGGCGTCAAAGGTATTCAAAAGTACGGTGAAAAAAAAAAAAACCAACGAATGTGGTTTGGAAAACGTTTGTAAAAGTAAACTAAAAAAAAAAAAAACAAAAATATATTTATGATATAAATAAAAACAAGAAACGTAGGTAGATTTAGTAGGTACGTAGGTACATTAATTATTATATTAATATAATATTGTTAGTTTTGCGCAATACGTGCAGGTCTTGTAATTATTATTCAAACGTTTGAATCCGATGAACAATATGAAACCAGACATTCCTCATAATTATTGTTAATATTGACTAATAATAATAATTGCTTGTTACGATAAGATGATAAAATAGTAAATTATTATTCAGTATTCATTTGATATTTTGATTCGTACGCTATATTATAATATACTAGTATTCTTTATTGTTCGACAACCTATTATTATATATATATTTAATGCATATGTTATTATAGTGTTAAACTCTTACCAAATTATATAAATCCAATTAAGATATTTTTTGTTCCAATTATCTTTTAACAAAATCCTTATAATGTTAACGATTGTTTTAATGTTTATTTAAGATTAAATCGAAAAAAAACCAAGAGACTAAGAAAACATTAGTAATAGCAATTTAATTACAATAATAATAATATATTAACGACGACGATATTAAATATATATTAAATAAAATTCAATTGAATAGCTAAACATCCATTACCATAGTCCATAAAGAATGTAAAATAAACAGACGAACAAACAAATGTATATTAAAACACAATATCGGTAATTGATTATTTTAAAATAATATTTCACAAACGGGCTTTTAACTATTCATTTTTAATCCATTAAAGTGCATATTTTTGTAGTTGGCAAAATAAATAATCTGCGTACAATTCCCTCTGAAATGTACGAAATTGAAATGCTACACAGAAAAATCTATACATTATAGGCGCCTGTTATTCCGTGTATTTTATGAATAGATTAAGAGTATAATATACAATATTTTACTAATATAATTGCATACTGAAGGTATTCTAAAATTCCAATATTACCCATTTCGGCCATAAGCATTCACAAATAATGATATTGAATACTGATTTTCCAATTTAGTACTTAAATTCAATAAAAAATGTTTACAGAGGACTCAGGGGTTTTATGGTCTCTCAAGAACTGTGAAAAATGTTGCTGACGCACATTATTGTGTGTTTGGAGTGCATTTGCTGGCGACTAAAAACACCCTTAGGATCAGATTAGTCTTCGATAGCGATCCACGAGCGTTTATTATTACCTGAACTGTCAAGGGGAGGAGGACACAAGGATATCTGTGGCCGATCTAGAAAGGACACAGTCATGCGCCTCTCGCTGTGGCGCGTAGCACACACGTATACCGTGAAAAAAAGGAAGACCGTATCTGTGTAAAAAAAAATAAAAGTAATATATATATTTTATATATTTTATACGTTTTCTTTATTATACACACACACACACACATATATATATATATATAAAAATAAAAGTATAAGGCCTTTAATCCATGACGCCGGACAATGGGTTCGACACACGACCGATAATATAATGGAGACATCAATATTTTATCCTATATAACGGTCTGCAGTGTGCGTTGTATAAAACGCGTTGCCACGCGATGATATCATCTGCAGCAGTACGCGCAAGCAATCGCGCAGTGTCTGAGCGTTTGCGAATCCGATATTTTCTGCACTTCGACATATGGACCGCTATCGTCTTTACATTTTTTATTTTATTTTTATCCGACATCTTTACCATAATAATAGGTCGTATGTCACCGAGATTGTGCGGCAGGCGCATATGCTTATATTATATTATATTATATATTTGTATGATATTATTATTATTATTATTATACTATTATTATGCATTCACGGTGGAATTGAATAATAATAAAAAAAAAAAAAATAATGCATGTGAGGGGGTTCGCAAACCGATGCTCCAGACCATCATCGTGTTATTGTAATATAATAATAATAATAATAATGAACTAGGAGTTGTATAGCGACGTGTGTTGGCCATACATTAGGGCTAGGACGTTCGGTCACTATACCGCGTTATTTTATATAAGAATCTAAAACCATCCATCTTATTACTAATGTTCATTACTATATGTTAAAAACCAACTTCTACATTCTTATTTGCACCTCCATGCTGTAGAAAAAACAGTCACTTGTATACCTACCACTCTTCACTCCAATATCATTCCAATCCAAATACGCTTATTGTACATTTTATATGTTGTATAGATTGAGTAAACATGAATAATAGTTTAAAATATATATATATATATATTATATACGAGTCAGTATACTATAAGGTCAGTGTGGATTTAGCTTTGAAATCTCTCTGGCAGAAGATCGCTTTAATATTTAGACTGTCCGCCGGAAAGAAACAAAACCAGCCGGATACCTGGAGACCACTTAAAGCGTAGAACTACGGGATGACAATAAAACGGATACTTGAGCAATTTCGCTGACTACTGAAAAAATAAAATAAATACGAAACAAAAAGAAACTGTTTGACTACAGACAAACGTCGGCTCAAAGGGTATATAGTTTGATCTGACTAAATGAAATACCACGGCGAAAGTATACGATTTATATTTTATATATTACTTTTTAAATGTCCTTTATTCTTATTAATTACTAGAGTTGAGTGAAGTGAAATCCTAGGTAATAAAAAAAAAATTAACCTCTTAGACTTTAATACATAGTATATACTTTAATAGCTATACTGGCACCGCACTCTGTAACGAATGCCCAAATCATTATTTTTAAAACTAATTATTATCTACTTCTATTGAAACATGAGGATTTCTACTCTGACCAACGATATAACTTTAATGATTTATTAGATTTAAATATAAGTACAACTGATTATAAATTTAATAACATGCAACTCAAAATCCATGTTTAGGTATTAAAAAATATTTATCGGTGTTTAAAATCTAAATAGCAATAATTAACAGACGATATGTTATGAAAACAAACGAAATATAATAATTGTTATTATTCATTACGATATATTTTTATTTTAATAATATACCGAGTGATTCTTTTATCATGATAACCACTCATTATTTCAAAAAGTATTTATGCGTTTGAAAATATTTTCAGTAACATTAATAAGTGGCTCATTATAAAAAAATCACCCCGTGCATTATAATTATATATCTCTAATAAATTATTATTTTATTTGTGTTTTTATTATGTTATTGCTTATTGTGCTTATTGATAAATGTATAAAAACAAACAATATATTTTTACTTTTAGACAAAAATATATAAAGCAGAAATAACAGTTTAACTATATATGCAATGCTTTGTTTGTGTTCAACCTATGCATATAATATATTATGTACACTATAGGTATAGTACATAATCTAAACTCAGTAATCGCGTCCTGCAGGATAGGTCCGTCGATAAATTAGATTTCCAATCTCTATATACAGATCCTGTGCGTATTATTTACGGATGTGACGGAATTTCTCGAAGGCCCCTCCCTCCATCCCCCGCCCGACCACCACTGTCCACCACGGCCGCTAAAAACGGTCTGGTCGGATGACACGAATAAAATCGGGCTCACGTCATAGTCGGTAGGAATGAATGCGGGTAGGGGAGGTCGAATATTGTTGGACGGGTCATGAAATAAATGACCCGTAGAAAAGACCACCCCACCACCGCCAGCATCACTGAATTCAATCGGACGGGGCCACGAGAAAAATACCCTCTCCGCCGCCGGTCCCATCCTTCGTCCTGCGTGTATCCCACCGCGAAGGCAATATTTCGAAGAAAAGAAAAAACCCCGAGGATAGGAGATGAGGAGGAAAAAAAATAAAAATGGTATATAATCTTAAATGGAAAACCGATGATGGATGTTTGTCGGGATATTAGCATCGGATGGCCGGCGAAGTGCAACCGGGAAAGAGCCTCTGCAGGTCGGGACGCGCGTGTGTGTGTGAGCTCACTCATCATCCGCATGTCATCGATCCATCATGTACCCCGGGGGTGACGACAAATCCGTAATCGCTGCGATATATACCCCTATCCGGGCAACCTTCCCACTACCCGCCACCCGATCACTCGTACACCAGGACGATACCGTTTCTATATAATATTATATATATACACACAATGTATGTGCCGTATGCGAGAACGACGCACCCTCGTCGAGGATCGAAAAAAAAAAAAAACATTTTTCTCCCTTTTTTGAATATTATACACATTGTACACGCGTAGTATGGCTGTGCCAACTCAGATGAAAACATATCGTTTGTAACCGATATTATTAGGGAGCCGAAACCTGTATGGATATTATTATTATTATTATTATTATTATTGTATTATAGATCCGCAATTGTGTTTGAGTGTAATATATGCCTGCAGTGTAGCATCAGCGACTACAAAATATAAACGAGTACGAGACCGAGTGTGTGACCGAGAGAGAAAAGAGTGAGTGAGAGAGAGAGAGAGAGTGGTGAGGAGGGAGAGCATGGAGAATAATACAGTCGACCGGCTGCCGGAGAGTTTGGCATAATGCTATTATGTACATTTGACCACAAAAATGCGAATGAGACAATACGCAATGTTTATTCAATAGTATCCTCACGAATTCGGCTTTAAACACAAACATTTGAAAACATTTCAACCAGCGTGACAATACTGCTGTTGTCGGAAAAATGCGTGACCGAGTGCAAATACACAATGTTATTATTATTTTGTTCTAAAATGTTCACGAGAAAATCGTTTTCACCCAAACGGTAAACGCTGTTTTTACGAGATACAACAAAATACGATAAAAATAGTAGGTTCATACAATGTATAATGGTATAATAATTGTGTGTGTAATCGTAGTTGTTTTAATCACTGTGAACACGTACTATACAAGTAATAATTACATAGTGTCCCTACGTTATTATCCGTCTTCACAGCACGCCGAACGTATAATAATATTATAATAAAATATCGAGAAAATAATACAAACGCCAACAATAGCGTAGACGGACAAAACAGTTTACAAAACATCTTGTTTCGTTATTATTATTATTATTATAATTTTTTTTATCTAATTTGTAACCACGTGCGGCCGTGTTATACTCGTCTTTACGGTTTAATGCATTTACAAAGAATCTGTTTATCTGTCATCTGTAGATATTAGGCAGGTACGTCTTCCGATAAAGACTCACAAAATCTGTTTGAGAAAAAAAAACTACTCGCAATAGTCAAGCTTTGTTTTTTTTTTTGTGAGCACGTGAAATACATATAAAACTTAATTTTACATGCCCTCGTAATATATGCGTTGGTGTAACAAATAGAAGTGTTTTGCATATTATAACCACATCGCTTATTATTATATACGTGTGCAATAATTGTTTATGTAAAAACATTAATTTAAATTAAAAATATCATATTATCATTTTCGTGACTTGGGTACATTCATTAGAAAAATAAAATATTAGTATTGTAGATAGTCAAAAAGAAAAATATTGTTAATAAGACGTATAATGTGTAAGTACTAACTTATATTTAATAAAATTAATTTTTTTTTTTTTCCCCCACCCGGGCATGACAAATACCTACGGGTGCCCAAATTAAAAATTCTGCCAAAACAAATCACGAGTAAACAAATCTACAGTACCCCCTCCCTGCAGTACCATAGGCTAATGACCTAAGTAGTCGAAGCCTTAACCCAAAATAATAAAAAAAAAATTAATTTTTTAATTATCCTAGTGAATATTTTGAACGTATCTTTACAGGCGCTTTTATTTTATTATTATAATATCTATCCAACAGGTTATAATTTCTTTGGATTTAGAGTTCTATTTATATTTGAATATACAAATTACGAACATTTAGATTTTCAGTATACAAACAAATTTATCGTCATATCTATTAGTTTTTGGAATTTTTATAGATGATAACATTTTATACTAACATATTTTAAACATGACATTTTTATTAATTTATTTTTATGTAAAGGCAAAATATTAAACAGAAAACATGATTATTATTAAATTGAGATAGTAAAGTTTTACGGCGGGCCATTCCGCGTAGCCGTTGGTTTTCGTTTTGAAATTATAATCTCAAAGATAAATATATAGATGTTGAACGGGGATTTTGGAGTTGGCGAGAGGGGTAGCATATGAAAACTGCTAACACGTGTAGGTATACGCGTTATACTTTTATAAAAATTAGAACAAGCGTGTTGTTAAACCTTTAGGATAGTGTGCGCTTAATTTTCGGATTTTTATTACGGCTGACGTAAATTTGTAATAATATTATTATGTAAATGTTATATTTGTTTTAACAGCATACAGAAATGAGCGTACACGAGTGTCGGAGTGTGCATATATATATATACATAGGTATACGCGTATGCCATTCGTTGTATGTAGCGCTTTTTGCCAAGTGCAATTGTTTAACTAGAAATTTGCATACATTAGAGGGCAGTTCGGTGAATCGTCAGAATGAAAATTAATTTAATTAAAAAGGCAGGCGCTGGAGGTGATAAAGTATGAACACTCGCTATTTGATTTTCTACCCCCTAACCCGATGGTGATGAACAATAATATTCGCAGGCAACCAAGTGGTGGCGTGACATTTTCTCTGCTAGGTAAATACAATACAATAATAATAATGAAGAAAAATAAACAAATCCCAAGGCGTTACCTCTGAATATTGTAATAATATTGTACGACGACGTTGTTGCGTGCGCGGTCGCTTCTGCAGCTAACCGAACACGTTTTTATATATTTTTTTTTTATTTTTATACCTATTCAGATCGCAATTGGCAAGTTTTTCTACAATCTCCCTCTCTGTCTTTCTATCTATGTGTCCATCTATATTATATTTCTCTCTCCGTTACATTTTGCGGGACGACGCATTCCTTCTGACGGGAACTCGCGTATGCGCGCGCCCCACGAAGCTTTACGTACAATCACCTCTCGACATCTCGGGCCGATGAGGTGGTGTGAAGGTAGAGGTGACGTGGAGGTGGAGGGGCCAGGATAATGCAAATCTCCTAGCACTACAGCCGTGGGTCGCCATCGTCCGTTTATAATAATATGTGGAGTTTGGAAGGCTCCGGACGTCCGGTCTGCGCTGGTACAGCGTTGACGTAACAATGATATTGTATGTCCGGTCGGTTCTGAATCGGATCTCCAGCGGGCAAGTCCTCGGTAGTCATTAGTCCATCGTCCGCCACATGATGGCCGAACGCGGTGAATGCGCATGGTATGCATATTATTATTATAAATATTATTATACACTTTAGGCGATTACAATATTATTCACTTGTATAATATGCAGAATACGTACACAATGGACGACCGTGAATCGACGATATTTTTAATGGCGGCATCACAAAGTCTCCATTCTTATATATAAAATGCGTTGACGTCGCTGTATATATTGTAATTCGTCCCAACAGACGATTGCTGGGATAAAAGAAAAAAAAACATTAACATAGACGAGTACCTACGTTTCAAACGATTGTCGTTACAAATGACACGAATATAATGAAGTAAGCTCTTGACAATTTGGTAGATATATATTATATTTTATACTGTATAATATAGTAGGTAGCAAAAGTCTTTGACTATAGTACCAAAGATCGAAATATTATATTTGATTATATAGCAATATTGTACTTCGTAGACAAATCGTAACCAATCAAAATAAGTGCTATGGATTTTAATGATAAAAACACAATCGTTTCTTTATAAAATATTGTATGTAGGTACATAGTGTATGACTAGTCTTTATCAAAACATATCCATCTGCATCACGGATACTCCTAACGGTAATATCGCATTGTCTGCGACTTGCGTCTTATTGACTAAGCCAAGAACGTGGAATGTTCGCTTGTATCATTCATTTCGTCGATTTATCTATATTATTTTAAATATGTTAGCCTGCGGCCGATGTAAACTTCAGTAGGTAGTACCTATAACGGCCAACACACGCAACTAATTGCAGTCGTTTCAATCCAGACATACCTAAATATTTAGATTGTCGTTAGATATTCGTCAAGTTTTATGGACAACTGCGTACATTCTGTCCCATTCACATTATAATAAAATGATATCGTATATACATTGGGTGTATTCCGATTTCCAATCGATAAATATTGAATACTATTATAATTGACCTCGCGAATGATTGTTGAAACAATATAAGTACTATTTATGCAAACCCAACACTAAAAACACATCGAAATACGTATGTCCATCGAATCGATCTTCAGACTGCAGCAAACATATAATATTATAAATATTATAATCGTCCACCGTTTCCTACGATTCGATGAAATAAATCGTGTGAAATCAGACCGCTTGGCCCGGAGGTTCGAAACGTTTTATTATAGAACTCGTACAGCAGTCGAATCCAAGCTACCGAGTATATTATATTATTCAAATAATTACGTTTATAATATAGCGGTCGTCATCGTATCGCCTGCAAGGGCTATCGACACTGGGAACGCTCACTGAACGACCGAAATGATTATGGAATGAAAACGACACGTTTCAAAAGGCCCCGCGGGACCGTAGAAAAAAAAAATACAAGCCACGCGAGTGTGCATGTATATATATAACATAATAAAATATGAAAGGACGAAAAAAAAAATGATAATAATAACGAAACGAGTAAAGGCGGGTCTGGCAGACGGCACTCTAAACACCGTGCACATAGATATATATATTATGTATAGGTACACAGTATACGCGTGTATATATTATAATAACGCCAGGATTCGGGTTAAGTCCACTTAAGTATTCAATAAACCGTCGTTGGCCTCCGAGATAATGACAACATGCGTATACATAACATACGTATATATGTACAATATAATATTACATATATTCACTATTATAGCATGTGTGAGTGTGCGTGTGCGTGCGTATGTGTGTGTGGGCGTGCGGATTCGGTTCTGGAATGACCCACGGCTAACACCCATTATGTGCTGCAGGAATATTATACTTATACATATAATATATATATACGCGTGTACCTTGCGTTTGTTTCGTTATTCTTCCGAATTGGTATATAGTAGTAGCCGGGTCTCTTTAAAATTACCAGGTAATCGATACCGGTGCTCCAAAACGATAGGCGGGCACGAATGATAGTTTGGGGGCCACATCTGCAGCAGCAGGCTATTCCGTCCGTTTTTATTTTTTCCTCTTCTTTATATTTTACACCCCTTTCTACCTGTATATTAGGACTAAAGACACGATAAACTCCTCCAACGACCGCTACGGTCTTCGCATTATATACGCGGTACGTGTTTATAGTAATGATTGCTCACGATGTCGGTATATAGGTATACTTAATAACGGCAGCAGTAAATATTTCCCGGAGCCCGGTGCGGTGAAATTAGTGTTATTTGTTCTGAAAACGAAATTTGGGAGGAGGAAAATAAAACGTGAAATTTGATTATAATATTTTATTAAATGCCGGCTGGATTGGGGTGGGTGTGTAATATATATGTGTGGTAATCACTGTAGAATGTAGATCCACGTGCACTAGCAAAATATATAATATAATAATTGGTCTTTACAAAAAAAATCTACTGTAACCACTGTAATCTTTGGGTTGTAAATGTTATAATAATATAATATTGAAATTTATTGATACAAAAATAACCCTGTGTTCATGACAAAATGTATTGGTTTCCATATTATAATACTTGCACCCGGTGTTTTATGTTTTTCGTAAACACTTTTCTCGATACGACTATAATACGCGATACCTACCCATAAAATACAATCCGATTCACCGATAAATTGCAGGGAACTTATCACAATACTGTAATTACAAATAATTCCAGTCAAAGGTTTCATCATAATAATTTTCAATAACATCTATTAATAGGACGCACAGACATAAACAACACATAAAAAAAAGTTTCCACTCAATCGTATGTAATATTATTATTATGACGTATACTGCCCGAGGTACCTGCCTATATATTATTTTGTATATGTACGACAACAGCAATCAAAAGTATTAAACGAATATCATATAATATATGTATGTATAATATGTATACGCTAACACATATATAATCTAAAACTTTTAAAAAAACGATATTGCGCGTATTCAAACCAATATCAAAAGTTTTGCCATAAGATATGAAATATATAAGAATATACGACGTATTACTACGTGATGACAAAAAGATGAACCGTATACAGATTTAGTTGCATCGGTGAAAGACCGCGTTGTGGTCGTTTTATCGGTTTATAAACGAAAAACCAGAGTATGATAATAAATTATGCAAAAAATCTATTCTGCCGTCGTTTAAACGGGTTGGTTTTACGATGATATGATAATGATAAAAAAAAAAAAAAAAACAATTACATTATTATATGTCCACGTTTCGTCGGTTTATAATGTCGCAGGTATTTTACGGCTTATTCGTCGCTTTGATTAATCGCTTTTAATTAGCCATCGCAGACGCTACTATAATACCCTCCCCCCCCCCCCCCGGAAAACGTCTTTCTATATTATACTTTCTCTACTCTTTCGCGAACAGCGGGTGCGGGCTACCATGCCCGGAGTGCTGTATGATGCGTAGTTGCCGTTTTAAACCGTCCCCGGTTCTGGAGATTTGTTTACGACCGAAGACTAATATCATCGCGTACTGCCGCAGTACAGTGAGTCAGGCGAGACTTACTACGGTCCGCGGCGGACGAGGGCGCGAGGGATATACGAGTTTTATTAGTTTTCGCATTTGCACATTTCGTTATAATGCGACTATATAAAAATAATAATAATACACAGCCCCATTACAAAAAGGCGTCGACTGCGGCTCTGGAACATTTGGCGACATTGGAAACGCGTTTCGCCCAAGTCCCGTATTATTAGGCATAAATCAGACGGAGCGCAGACTTACAGAGCGGTCCAAATAATAATATAATTTGAGCGCAAACGCAATGGGAATAAAACGGGGGAACTATGCGGCGGCGTCGGCGTAGGTGCTTCACAGAAGTAATCCGGACCCTCTGTCGCGCGTTTCCGGCGCGGTGAATCAGCCCGCCATATATATATATTATTATCATACGCATAATATGTATATATATATGCACGAGGACGACTGTAGAAAATTCATCTGTGACAATCAAATCTCCCCCCCCACATGTGCTTATAGTAATATCGCGCGAATTACTCAACTCCGTATCGACTGTCATTGCTCTGAAAACGGTTTTCATTCGATCTTTTTAAGACATCGTAATTTATATTATATTTTTACGACCACCGCATATATATCAATAAAACGATGTAATGACTATAAACGGACGGAGAGAGGGAGTTTTTGGATTCACGATTTATTGTTATGTGGTTTTTTTACTCTTCATTATTTGCCATGGCGAAATGTCCGCGAAATCATACCGTTACGATGAGTGTTACATTACAAAGGTACCTATATAGTATTATAATACATGTTACAGCACGGGCACAATCCTTAATAATTTATGGAAAAAAATACAAAAATCATCATCTAAAGATAATGTCTAATTTACATATATTTCTTAGTCATCAAAATTCACAATAAATGAGTGTCTTTATTTTATTATTCACATAGGTACGCAAAAACTGTACATTGTATAATATACCCACTAGATTAGTCACTGTCTACTTAAATTTAGTTTATTTGGATGTTTTATTCTTCAATAATGTTATTGTCATTTACAATTTTTGCATCGTTCGTAATGTACGTTCAATACCAAATCACGTATACTTTCCATGAAAAGTAAGGCTAGTTTATGGGGCCCTGAATCCATGTCCGAAATATATAATAATAATATGCTTTTAAACCGCTTGTTAGTTGTGGACTGAAGATAATTTCTACTAATTGAAAATTAGTGATTAACGACTATTATATTATAGTATAATATAAGTACGTATTAAAGTCAAATGATTAGATTTATAAGAATAATTGATCGGTTGCCATTCTCCCGGAGAAAATCAAAACCAAGAACTCGGTAGTCGGTATTCGCGACGGCTGGACGTCCGTTCCATTGTAATTATGCGGGTTCCGATGTATGTAAAACTTATAGTAAATACCACGGTCAGATCACGAGAAAGTCCGAATACAGCGAACGATCCACGTTAATATTCTTCTCAAATTACCGAATGTTTGAGCACTAGCTACGCCTCTACCAGGCCGAAAAACAGAATCTGTTATTCATCCTACATTATAATATAATTATATAATATCATTATAATCGTATATTTTAATCGTACATTGTAATATTATTATTTAATCTGAATATATGATGTTGCATACTCAATTCAAATTTCAAATACTTTAGGTGTTGGGTATCTTTAATAATAATTTTTTCTTATTTTATACATTCATGTCGCGTTATTGTTGGGCTTAGAGTAGTTGTCAGGCCACCTCCGCGTACCCGTGCTCGCACCTAACATACCCACGCTCTTGGAATAAAAATAATTTCAGGGCGTAAAGAAACTGGCGGGTCTCGTAACGTTGTTATCATATTATTAGAACTTAATTCATACTTAGGTATACGAAAAACGGATTTCTATGCAACGTAATGTATTTTCAATAACGCATTATCTTGCGCTGGCAAGTTACTACGTATATATTATTATTATTATATAAAACGTACATACAAAATAACAATCTAATATCTTACGAAACTTTGATAATTCGTTATAGATTATTTTTTCGCTCGAAAATAATCTTTTCAGATCCTTGGATACAAATCTTTATACAAACATATTTTATTAACGCATTATAAGTTATGTAATATAATACTGTACTGCTGTACGCCTGTACTAAGAACTATGTACCTACCAAATGATTAATATTGGTTAATATTTTTATTATTTTTCATACATTCATGAATGTACATACTATTATTTTTGATATTTACAATAAACTGATCGAAATTATTTCTGGGATATGTACGTTTTAATAACGTATATATAATATATTCCTTATTACTTTTCATTTTATAAAAACTCGTTGTCATTCCAGAACCTCGTGTGCAGCATTTTGAATAATTCAGTCAGATTTGTTTCCCAGTGCCCTATTTATTTTCGCCAACAGCAAATGCACTAGTAGCCATTAGGAGATTAAACGACACGGAACCAAAGGTTATTTTGAAAATGACGGTATGCGACTTTATAGCAATATGCACTATATAGGTCGCGGTGGATTTTCATTTTTCCTCGACGACGTTTTATATTATTCATAGGTACTGTAGTGGTAAAATATTCCACGGGCTCGTGAGCACACCCAGACCACCGCCAGACGCCCTAATAACTGACTCGTGCGACATTCACTATTATTCGCTATTGTTCGTTGATTAGTGACGCTCAGAACGTTTCCGATTGTGTGTATTTTAATATTATACAACGTACTTATACGTATAATATAATAATCGTTTCGAAGGAGTGTTTATTATTATTATATTTTTTTTTAATAATAATAAAATAACAGTAAGATAAAAGGCTTGGGAGGGGTGGGCTGGTGCTATGGCACGTTGTCGTGAAATGGAACTACGCCCATAACCACTAAATCAATTCGGTCGGGAGAAGGTCCACCTCGGCTAATAATAATTATTGTCGAGCCATGTGCGCCGCAGCCAGCCAGCATATAGGTAGGTATAGGTACTCGGAATGCATTATTTATCACGAGGACGTGCTCGCACACGGTCGTATAGTATTGTAATTAATATCGGACAATTAACAATATCTGCCCATCTCTACACATCTCTACACCATACACGGCCGACCCGGTGACCCGGCGCTGCCGCGGTTCACGATGGGCCACGGACTCGGGAGACGGTGCGTGGCGGCTGCACCGTTGTTGGCATTCCCGGGCGATAATAATATTATAATATTGTATTATGTGTGTTTGCGCAGAGGAAAGGGAAGAAACACAATTTTCATTACCCATCGTGAATACCACACGAATGGGTCGGCGGCACCGGGGCACATGGGCGTGCCGATTATAGTCGGATGCGTCTTGAACAAATATCACGTGGATATGGTGGATATTATTATATTATAATGGTACGATATTATATTATTATAATAACATAATATAATAATATTATTATTATTATTATTATTGCTGTTGTTGTGTCGGTGGCATAGCGTGGTAAATTAATTGATATCGCCCAGGATGTCGGAACATTTTTTTCAGACAATAACCAATGGGGTGGTTCAGAGAACACGAACTTCAATCTTTAATCGAATTTATATATAGCGATCGCGCGCTTATATACCTACTGCCTGTATAACACCACACACATGTTATCGGCTCGGTCTTCCGAAAAGTTTCACTACGCTCGTAAGTCAACATAATAATATATTATTATTATATAAAAACTACAAACTTAATCTTAATTAGATTTTTATCTATAATTAGATTTAATGACATCATTATATATTATATTCCGCCGGGCATTATAATAGTAAATCGTTTTAAAACTATATAAGGTCGTTTTTATTTTTTATTTTTTTATTACACCTGTACATATTATACTTCAGGTGGGAGGGTGAACGATAAATACCTTAAATGGCATATCCGTATGCATATTATAATGTGCACATCTTCAAAGTTTATTTGGGCAATATATTACAGTTATTCCTGCACGCAAAGCTTGTATAATATGTGTACGAGCAGCTGCAAGAAACTGAGAACGAAAATTAATACTAATACTAATAGCTAATGTACGTTTGGTAATTTAAATATAAATAGATGGTATAATAAAACTATAAACTTTAAATTAGTTGGTTAACGAGTAAATGCGTCGTGTATATGCGATATATACGTTGAAACGATTCGGCATATAAATGAAATGTGTAACTTCGCTTGCTTTTTATTTTTTTATTAAAACGAGTTAATAAAACGTGATAATAGTTATGAGATTGAATGGGGGGAAAGACCTCTATTAAAATTTAATTTGTACAATTTATTAATATGTACGATTGAAATAATAAAATCCTTTTCAACGCCATTATAATAATATACGCGTTGAATTGGATACAATTATTTTTCGATTGTCTCTATAACAGATTTCAATTTACAATATTATTACTTCAAACGTTATATAAACTTATAACTTCTTATTCAATAATTTTCGTCGATTAAAAAGCATATTATACAATCATTTAAAAAAACAATGTATTAAACTGATTTTCATCCAAAATCGTTTACGATTTCAGAGGCCAAAATCATTTACGATTTCGGATACCGAAATATGTATCAGTAACCCAGCGTCGGTTGCACGTATATCGGTGTACATAATACGTGTTTTAGAAATCTGTTTTCAGAGCAACTTACGACACGATGGTGTTTTGCAGGTGGCAGCAGAGGTGCCTATATATTATATACCTATACAATATAATAGTCTCCCTAAACTCGATAATAATAATTATTACGGTAGGAAGTATCCCGGACCGAAGGCGGTGGCCGGGGTAGAGCACGTGAACTTTGTCTGCCGGCTTTTGTTCGGGACGATTCGCCCGGTGTTAACGCCCGTCCCTTCTTATTTATTATATATAGGTATATATATGTATAGGTGTATATATAATAGATATACAGTATACACGGTCGGACTCGGTGGGGCCAGGAAATGCGCTTTGAACCTCACCTCATCCCCCACATTCCCCGCCACCACCAACTATCGCCGCCCAAAAACCTCGTGTTTCCTCGCTCGTCCCCGCACCTCCTCTCACTCTCCCTGAGACCCAGCACCTCCCGTCTGTTTACTATACACATTATGCTCGAGACCCCCGTCCATCCGACCGCGACGGAGTAGTGTAATAATATAACGAAAGCCGATTGTAAATTACTACTGTCTACTACTACTACAGCTGCTGCTGCTGGTGGTGCTGCAGCGACTACTACTAAGGGCAGAGCGCGATAAGAAGCGGTAGGCAAAGTTCTATTATCACCGGTTTGCCGAAAAAGGTAAGTTGTAAATTGTAAACCCCACCTATAATACATCTATAGCCACCCACATATACATGAAATATGTATACACGGGTATTTCGGGCGAACGACGCGATTTTAACACGATTCACGAATATTAATATTGTTGCCGCCGGAATTTGAACGACAACGATATCATAGTGTATTATTCTAAACGCGAACATGTATACATTGTATATTTTTAAATAGGTTGAACATTTAGGAAATTCACTCGGATATAAAACCGTTCTCAAAGGTTAATACAGAAAAAGCCGGTCGAATAACAATTACTTTTAATTAACTGTAAATATACAACAACTTTACAGTAAGGTTTTGTGTTACGGTCGAACACGCACACGGCATAAATGTAACGCGTTGACCGTTTTTTTTTTCGTATTTATTTGCACAAGCTAATCACGAAACTATTAAATTGCACGGTTTAGAAGGCAGTTTAAAATATATATTATAACGACTTAACACAATATCGTAATCATAATAATACTAATAATAAAATATTATATAGTTGCATATACACGGTACAACACTAAAATTACTATGACTCATAGTTTTGATTCGTGCGATGTCTACCTATGTGTTTTATAATAATAAAATATTGTGAGGTGCACTTTGGTGGCTCGATCCGATCAATATAGAACAATATAATATATTATAATCCGACTACTACTAAAACTGAAACGTGCATGCCAAACCGTTCCCCCGACTTAGCTAGGGTGGTACATCGTGAGTACGGTACGCATATATTGGCATTATAATAATATATAGGTTTACACATGATTAACGAATGGGTCTCTGTCGTTTTTCTCGTTTTTCTTGTATTTTTATTTTTTCAACCGTCCGAGAATCGGATTTCGCTCTGCGACTTCGCTCGCCGTCCTCGTCGCACACGCACACACACACACATTATATAGTAAGTATTGTATATTATTATTATTATTATTGCGCACCTACGCATTTTAATGATAGTTTATAAATGACCAGCGTGTATTATAATGCGTAAACATTCCAACGGAATAGTTGTCGTCGTCTTCTCCACGGCTGCGGTCATAATAACAATATTATCGCCGCTGTATCGTTTTCTGCGGAAGGTGTATCGGATGTTTGACACCGAACAATACTCGTTATTGCGCGTATTATATTAGGTACGTTGTCTCGAGGTACTTGTGATATACAACCGAATACCCGCAGAGAACCATAGTACGACAGGTTCAATCTATCGCAGAGTATAATATTATTGTACATTATTATTATTATAATATCCGCTCATTTTATACGTTATTATATGCCTACCAGTATAATATTATTATCTAACTACTTTAACTCCACACTAGCTCAGGATTGACGCCGACCGCAGCCCAATATTATGCGAAGCTACAGTGTTACATATAAAATTACCGCAAAACCATTTTCGATCTAATGAGATCGTCTCTCTGTAGTTGTATCATATGACTCTGTCCACTGGTAAACGTATTTATTTTTTTACTAGACCACATTATCTATATATCAATATAGTGTATATCATACAACATACACGTGCCCCGAGGCGGTGAGGCAATAAAATGTTGAACGTTGTACGTCAACTACTCCAGTCGAAAATTGAGAGAATTTTTTATATGGTAAGTACCTGGGTATTTGTTATAAAAGCTGTAATAACAACTATAGTTGATTACTATTATACCGACGTGTAGTTCTTTTTACGTGTAATCATTTTTCATATACCTACCTACGTCACGCATGCAATACGGTTACAGAATATTACAATTTATATTTTATGATTATTTGTAGTGAACGTTCAAAAGCGAGACGTTAACTTTTTACTTATGAGTTATAAAAAGAATAGTTGGAGTAGAAAGCAAAAGAAATTATTAACGTTAAAATTAGGATGGTGTTGTTTGTTGAGGCAGATTACCAAAAAGTCAAAAGTAAAATGGTCTGAGTTAAAAAGTCTGAGGTAAAAAAGTGCATACCTTTGTATAATTAGGTAAGAGTAAAAATATTTACTCAAATTAATTTAAACAATAAAAAAAGGTATTATAGTATTATACTGATGTGTTGAACTAATAACTTCCTAATTAGTATTAATATAAATTTAAATAAAAAAGATTGATCATTAAAATTAACTCCTTATGTACTTCCTGATTTTGGAGACACCAATAGTGAATAATAATAACAAAAAAAATAATAATAAAGTATTTATAATCAATGATATTAGTATACTTTGCCACCAGATACATGTGATTTAAAAAAAAGACAACAATGACTGTCATCACTGTACAAATAACAAATCTGTGAACTCTGGAATAATAGGTTTAGTCATTGAGTTGGCCACAGCCATCCAACTATATGGACACTCATCCAGAAAATTAAATGTGAAGTATCAGCATAATATAGAGTTAGGTTAGTTGTCAACAACATGCGTGATTGGGTGAAGTTGAGCGGAGCAATGAATAATATTATATTGATTTTAAAATAATGTGTTTTTTTATGTGTGTCTGAAGACACTTTTTCTACTAGAAAAAATGCTCCAATCATCAACTTTTAAGGAGTTTTCTGGTAGAAAATTGGATCCAGCTTATACTTTAAGGGAGTCAAAAGTAGCAATTTCAAAGTACCTTTAAACAAATTGAGAAAAACAAAAAAATAATTTTAATTTTAATATTATTATTAAAATAATTATTTAGTAACCATAACTACCAAAAAAAACTATTATTTTCTGCTCATAACCAAATTTTATCGTATACAATGGTTAACGCTTTAACAAAAAATTAAAACCTACTCAATAACTAGACGATGTCACTATAATGGTAGAGCTACACTTATTTACCTTCCCGCTTTTTCAATTATTATATTTAGGTATATATTTTAATTATGGTTATATTATATTAAAAACTATAATAACTTTTTTTTAATCTAAATATATATTCCTTTTGAGAGGATTTATAATACTGGACTTTTTATGCTTAGGATTTTTTTTCCTAGAACTTTTTTTACTGTGTTTCATTTGTTGTAAGCCAATTAGAATCACGTACAGTTGCTAGAAGATAAAACGACAAATTATAACAATGGCATACATAATAATATATAAGTTAATTAAGAATATTTTACGGAACTGATTAAAATATACTAATAGTTTTCAATGTATTCATGCAACGACGCAATACGAAGTAATGCAAATTTTAAATAAATTGATTATTATAATTATTTCGGATAACTGGCATAGTTCAACGCAAACTAGTCCAGTGTAAAATATAATAATATTATTAATACTTAATAGGTATGTAATAAACGCAAAATTAGTAATATTGTATAAACTATATGTCAGATATTGTCGTAACGAGAAGGCCTTACCGACGACTTTATCTCAAACATGTATAATTATCACTATGATAAATACATAATGTTTGACCTCAATACGTTACATTGAGCGAATTGTGACATAAATAATAATGATTTTATCAATAAAAATATAGTGCGACTTAGCGATCAATGAACTTACACACGTGGGCATAATGTTTCGTTTAACAAGTAACAGGCCCGGTCATTACGTAGACAGAAATCAAACAAATCCGATTGACAAAAGCTGAATAATAATAATAATAGGTAACGAGTTTAACGAATTTAAGGAATGTGAACATTTTTTACAAATGACACGACCATTAGGACGAGGTGTTTTTTTTTTTGTTGTGGCATTCATTTGCGGTGGCAGAGACAACTCCATGATATTCGTCGCCCACAATAGATATATTCAAGCACCTGAGCTATAGGCCCACCGAAAAAAATTAATATTAAGAAAAAAATCATTCTGCTCGCAGCTCCATATTATATTATATGCCGACGTTCCGTTGTCGCGTCACTCACGTTTTTCTCGTCCGATTTAATAGTAATTTTATTTTTCATCTCACAATGACCCGGGGGTAGATCTATAGGTATATGGTTATGATTGTAGGCGAGGAGAGGTGGAGCGGTGAGAGGCATCCGTGTGGCTTTTTAAATAATGAAATAGTAATAACAATAATAATAATAATAATAACTCGGCGGCAAATAGGCCGGTGCTGATGCTGTTCCAGCACGGTCTCTGCTAATGAGCTGTTAAGAGCGTTTAGGAGCGGTTTCGTCTGATGGCAATACATCAAATAAATGAGACAACCGGCAGGCTAGTGGGCCGGACAGCCACTGCCGCCGCCGCCTTACACAAAGAGAGTGTGTATATACATATAAATGTAATATAATATAAAATATAAAATTGGTGTATATTAATGCGTATATAGGTATACATAAGAGTGACTGAAAATTGGTAGTACGATTGCGATCTACGATAATGTTCTTGTCAGATGGCATATTATATGTACTAACTATAAGAAGTACCACGTGAGATGAACCCGGTAATATTCCAAAAACAACAACGACGACGACGACGAAGAAACAGCCCCGGAGCGTAGGAGTTATTGTCTGGACGCGACGACTTCGACGGCCCTGCGCACACTGCAGCGCAGCAGACCGTTCACAGAAGAGTAATATAATATCGCCTGGTCCGGACAATATTGTATATTTTAACATCTTCAAAAAAAAAAAAAATACTAAACTGGTTATTTATTTATTTATTTTTAACGTTTTGAATAATATGGACGCAACTATTTATATGCGAATTCAAAGGTGTCAGACAAGAGCGCACATGTGTGCGTCGACGTATATTATTATGCCGGTCTCCGCTAGCGGATCATTGAAAATGTAAATAAAAACACAATTGCCAATTGAAATTCATTTCGTCGAATTAACATAAATTTTCGAAAGAATAGGTAACAAATCAAGAATACTGTTATATCATATTATTATTGTTCGAATTTAAATAAACTTCATTCAATTATTTTGAAATAAATTTGAATTCTATTCAATTAAAAAAACACACAACTATTATAATGTATACCTACTCAAAACATTCGTGTCTCTTCAACATATGTTTGCAATAGTATACCTATGTCATACGACATACTTATATTAAGCAATAATGTATATATATGTACGTTGTTGCGTGCGTGTCTGTGTGCGTGCATACTTATATATACAGTAAACGCAACTCTAACTCAAGACAAACTTTCCGACGCTTTTCTTTACTGCGAAAATAAAGTTGTTGATGATTTTATCAAGACAACTTGTTTTTATCACAAAAACACAAATGTATACACGAATTTGTTCAACATTGAAATGTGTTAAAAGTTTCAAGACAATTTTATCGTCTACAGTTATATAGTAGGTACCTATACTGCCCTACTGTACATAGTACTTTTACTTATAACTATATAAGGCATATCATAATACTGCTGTAATTGAAATCGTCTAAATTGTCAAACAAATTAAACGGTTATACAATACAATCAGCTCGAAGTGTATATATATATATAATATTATCATGTTACATTATATTTCATACGGCCTGGCCAACGAAAGCCTCTATAATATTCCATGACGCGTGCAACGACCTTTGCGCGTGAACTATGAAATCATTAATTTTATTCAAAAAATCTATTTCAGTTGTATTGTACATAATACTAGCATTATATTGTATTATATTGTAGGTAGCATTGCAGTTCAGGCTTCAGCAGTTGTAGATTGCGCACGTTCGGCCGGGAGAGTTCTCCTTTGAGACGGTTCGATACAATGCAGTGCGTTACCAGCTATATATATATATATATATATAAATGGGTACTATATATGTAAAAACATTTCACCTTCACTATATTGGCGTTGATGCGGATGTGGTAGTGGCGCTTGTTCTCGCATGAACTGCTGAGGTACTTTTTCTTAAATAATAAAATAAAAAAACTGGAGAAAAAATACCGTCGCCTTTGTGTACGTGGATGAAAAGAACATACCACAAAACGCTCTCGAATAAATGACTCGGTAAAAAATGCTCATGAGTATGAAAATGTTTCGAAGGAATATAATATAGCTAGCCACACAGAGCTGCGGCGCATGGAATAAAAACGATTAATACGTCGTAAGACCCGAGCACTTTGCTTGTGTAATAACGATCGTTAAAAAAAAAAAAAAAAATGAAAAACATGTATACGAACGCGTTATGTAATATCAACATCATGTATATATATATATATATACTCATCCTGGGCCTTGTTTAATGGACCATAAAATCGCGAACGGTCGATTCCTGCCTTTTAGCACGAAATCCCGGGCGACCAATAACGGGAGCTCTCCGATAATAGAGAAATATGATAAAAAAAAAAAAAACCTCAGGGCTCCCTAAGCTTTTTTATGCGATCAGTTGACTCTTTTCCTCAGATAACGATTGTCGTTTACAATATTATTATATTTCGCGTTTTAAATCCAAATAATATACGCTGACGATTTTACTATCTGCCGAAATCAATCGTTGCCGCAGCGTATAATATATAATACAATATTAATATATTATTATCTTTATACTTATATATATAATTTCTATATTAATATGTTATTATAAACTAGAGTGATTTATGACGACGATGCGAGAGTGTCGCTCGGGTGTCCGGATATGTATTATTTTTTTTTGTGATTATTATTATCATCATCATTATTAATAGCTGCTCCCGTGCGCATTATATTAACCGGTCGTTGGTGTCAGCGGCCCCCGGAGCGAACGTGTTCGTCTTAAACGCACCATAAAATATATGTGTACATTATTCACTTTTACGAAAAATAAGTTTCGCTGGCGAGATTATTATTAATTGTATAACATACGCGTGTACTGAAACAAGGTATATAGGTATCGTAAAACTATATCTTTGTTCCTTGTCTTAGCAGCTATTATAGCAGTCTTGTACGTTTCCGTGGTGAGGTACAAAATATAGTAAACGTATAGAGGTATTAGACGTTTCAAACAGATTTAAGCGAGCCGAATACGTGTGATTGAGTTGGATAAAAAAAAAAAGTGTATACAATCGGATATTAATATTCGAAGGGGTGTGACGAGTGCGTGTGACTTAAAAAAAAACAATTACATTAGCAATTCATCAAACATAAACACTGAATATTGTTTCGTAGAAATCCACCCATTATCCGCTGAAGCATATCATAACCAATTAAATGGTTTTATTATATAACTTTGAATTTATAGGTGTATACTTATTAATGACAATCGCAGAACACTTTAACAAACTTGTATGTAGTGATATATTATAATATCGTACTCATATTGTATTTTCAAAAGTTAATGAAAAATACATTTAACAATGGAACTGATTTTTTTTAATTCAATAAGGATAATTTCATCAGTTTATTGTTTAAACGATTTGTTTCATTATTTGCCATAATGATGGTTCGAAGAAAATACCATAATATAAATTCATTCGACTCACATAAAACAGATGAAAAACGTCAACTATTATGAATTGGTTCCAGTAATGTTATACACGCAAATCGGTTTGAAATCAATTAGGTTTGGACTACAGGTTTTCGTTAGTTACAGCAGAGACAGTTCCAGACAGTCTACAACAGTCTACACACGCAATGCAATTCGTGTATTATTGAGTTACATTAAGAACCGAATTCTTAAATGTAATAATATAATATTATGCTGCAGCGACCGACGTACATTTTTCTTGCCGTATGCGACCGGAAATCATATTGTTACATACTTATATTGGCCACGACGCGTTTATGGTAATTCTCTTTTTTTGTATTTCAATTTGTAGACGTGCTCCCATATAATAATAATAATAATATATTGAAGCTATCTATATACGCGTTTGTTAATTATTTTTTTTCCCCTGTCATCAATCAAATAAGTCGTGGCCCGGTGGACGTCGAGGCGTTTAGTACTCATAAACGTATCATTAATCAGTCATCCCGTCAATTTGCCAGAGACTATGGATCAGCTACCCGAAACATAACCTATACGATTGCATATTAGACCACAGCTCAAGTTCAACCTCAACGGCGAGGACGTACGATCTCATGGCACAACCATCAATATTATATATTATGTTTCGTCGACGATGCCACACATCGTTCTATCCGACCCAGGCACGATTTACATTTCACAGCTATGTATATTGTGTATCTTGTCCGTCGTAATTACAAATCGTAGTAATTATTATATTATACAAATAATTATTGCCGGAATATTTGCGAATTATAATAAAACACATATCGATACAAATAAAACGTGTTAACAAACTCCCAATTGAATATAATACGGACGTACGTGTATAAAGTAATATACTTGTTATGGTCCTGGGGCCAAAAATAATACAACTATACTTGTAATTCGTTTTATAACAAGAAATTTACATTATAAGTTTGAGTGGCATGATTAAAACCAATTTATCGTCGTTGTATTATTTTAACATGCATACCTATATGCTAAAAGAGGGAAAATATCGTGAGAAAAGTACAGTCCACTAAATGTAAAATGTATACATTATACCTGCCTAACCCATAAGTATACATTATAATTTTTTTATTCCAACGGATAACACGTAATCCATAAATAAAATATGGCTACCTACTATGAAAACTCTAGCGACATAATGGTACGAGATATTTTAGATTCTAAGCGGAGCAACGAATGTATTGATTTTACAATTATGTGTTTTTTTTCTCGTGCCAGTCACCACCTTTTGGATCAGTAAATATGCTTCGATCTTCAACTTCGATGGTATTTTCTGGTAGTAAATCGGATCTAGTTGATACTTTGGGTGATGGTGAATAAATTCCCCCAAAAATAAATAATTGGGAAAAGCAAAAATAATAATAAAGAAACACGAATATTCTTATACGCCAAACTAGATTTTGACAAAATCAATAAATAAATATATAAATTTATAAATATTTTGGCCGTTTTTATGATATTTATAATATAGATATTTCAAATTTGGTTTTTTTTTTTATGTATGTATCATAAAATAATTGTTTGTGAATAAAAAATCTCAAACATCTAATACAAGCTGGTTCCTAATAATTTGCTCTACAGAAATTAAAAATTACAAAAATACATAATATTATTATTATTATTATTATGATTCGCAGTTATTTTTCTTACAGATATTTCTAGTTCAAATATCGACAAACTTTGATATTATATTTTGAACGAAAACTCTTCATCACTTCGTATATATTATTATTTACTATACACAATTACATTTTTAAAATATTTAGATTATTCATTTTAAGTTATTTAAACTACCTAACTTTATATTCAAACTGTTCTACGGTACGTCGTTATTGAATTATTAGTTAATAACAGCTCGTAATATCATATTATAAAATAATATTATTATAATAGTTTTATAATAATATATGGGATTTGTTTTTGTTAAAAATGAGTTCAACCTACCATGATACTAATACGAAAATAAATTACTCATGGCAATATACATTTATTATAAAATATCCTTAGAAGTATATAAACCGTTCAGAATTGTTTTTCAATGTAAACAATAATTTATCATTGAATTCAAATTTAACTCATCTATAACAGTGACCTACTCAACGATGAGGTAAACTTGACACCTATACTATACAGCAGAGTATATTCTCTAATCTCTGGTTTTGTATTTTATTTATAAATTTAATGAAAATACTTATTAATACCTAAATTAAAAATGATTTTATAAGTCAGGCAATATCAAGTTTCACAATTATTAATTCCGTTATGGGTAATTTTTTTTTTATACCATCTACTGATATCTACCATATTATAATATATTTAGATAGGTATATAAAAATAATATTTTAAGCATTGGCTTTTTGTTTCTTAGCATTTTGGTTGGGTAGGTATATTATATTTAAATAAAATAAAAATTAAAATAATTGCATTGTACCTCGGGGCACAATGATGAATATCTGAATAAAAATGTTTATAATCGAGTTTTGAGGGAACGCTCAAATTTATCACGTGTCATCTCGGTCTTTTTTATTTTATTCATACTCCATCACAATGACAAAGTCATTTTTACACGAGCAACAACCCTTTAAACAATTGATAATATTTATGTCTTCATCAACCGCGGTGACTGTGTCTCGGGGTCTGCATGTGTATATACGCGTGCGTGTGTGTGTGTATCACAATTATTATAATATTATTATGTCGGTGACGACGAGTGCATTATGAAAAACATCTTTCTGTGGACATCCGGCAGTCAGACCAAGCGGTTAAGTGTTTTTTTTTTTTAAATATTTATTCCGATTATTTTTACTCGAAAACACGTGGAAGCAAGCCGCAGTAGAACATGAAAATAATAATAATAATACGAAAAAAAAATTGTCGCATTTGAATACAATGTACGATTGATGTGTTTATAATAGAGTCGCGTGGTTGACGGACGCATTCGTATATTATAAGGATTACGTATTCAAGGCTCGTTGTCACTGAGCGGCGCACAGGGCACTATAAGGGGTTTCCAGACACGACAACCGCGGCGCATTGTTCTTATATATATATATTTATTTTTCTTCCTTCCTTCGTCCTTTACGCGTCTATTCTTTACCCCATCACCACTCCTTTATCGCAAACAGGGGTGCGGCGGCGCGGACCCCGCCGCCACCGCGGTTGCTGCCACGTATAGGAAGAAGGCTGGAGATTTTAAAATTGTTTGTTTTATTATTCCGACAACAGCGATAAATACAATTTGAGACAAACGCTGCACCACACACAATGCTCGAGCATGGCGGAATGGGACACGCTCGGACAAAAGCAATATAATTATTATTATTATTATTGCAGGGTACAGGCGACGTGATGCTGTGCTCGCTATATCGATAGAATGTGGTAGTAATAAAATGCATAAAGCGTACGCTGCAGTGAAGAATACACGGCGAATGGGCTGTTTTTCGTCGACCACGATAAATTATTATAGACGAAAATTGTTGAGATAAACAACGTTAACGACGACGACGACGACGACGAATAGAACGTGTGTCAAACGCAATATTATGTATTTTTTATCAAACGAGAAATCGCTTGGGGCACTAGCCGCACGGATCTCATAACCACGGGGGAATTTCGAGTGAGATGATGATAATAATAATAATAACATTATAATATTATACCGAAAAAGCAGCTTATGTACACCAAACAGATTTGAAGACAATAATTATTCGATGATTATCGTTTCCTATTGTATACGAATCTATTGATAATAATCTGACTTCGTCATCGTACAAAAACAATATTATTATAACACGCCTTTAAAGCCAAGAAATAAAATAATATTTTAATTTGGAGAGTTACATAAGAACCGCGATTGTTCGGCTCAGAGTTTGGGTGTGTTATATTATTATTTATTTTTGTGTTGCACGGAAAAATGTTTGCGTGGTGTTCTTGTGGTGTTTCTTTTTTTTCCGTGACAGAAAATGTTATTATGTAATGTTATTTTCGTTTAAATATAAAATGCGTACAATAAAATAAAATAAGATTTAATATAAGTTCATTTAAAATTCGTACATAAAAACAACATATACTTTGTAATGGAAGTACCAACTTAAGACTTATATATATATGCGAACCATGAGACATTTTTTTTTCTATAAGCATTGTTCTAAAACTGGTCTTATTTGAACTAAGCCCAAACGCGCATAATAAGCAGTCAATGAAGTAATCAATTTTATATATGAAATGTATTTGATGGGTAAACCAGAGTAAACTAGATGAGGGCGTGGGAGAAAAAGAAGATTATATCATGACTTATGTACTTAAAGAAAATGATTCAATCAATATCGTCGACATTTTTCAATATAATAAACCACCAGCTTCAACAAAAGAAGATAACATTACAGTAATTTTCTAGTAAAATGCTTCTTATAGCAATAAGAACTCTTCGGGCTATGTTATATATCATTTTTGGCATTCAAACTCGCAGAAACATTAATTCTCACTCTCTTAAATCATTTAAATGGTTGAAGTATATACCAATTATAATATACCATATACTTTTTTCTACAGATTAAAAATGTTGTACCTATATAGCCTATAATAGGTGGTTATTACTTATTTGTAGTACTTACATTAACAGTAGGATAATTATATTATATCTACCTATTAAAGCCGACAAAACTAGATTAAATTATAAATCAACCTAAATAAAAGTTATAGAAATATAGAAACCCAAATGGCCAGAAATTATACATCTCTTAAGATATTAGGGGGAGATACAATTTAATACAGTATAGATTATTGAATTATTCTATATTTTATAATATATAACGATGTCAAATAAAAGAAACTAAAATTTTTTTTTAATTATGTAGTGAGTAATTTAGCAACTTACTGGGCAGTTTAATTAAATGTGAATGAAAATACAAACCTTTAAAAATGCAATATTATCAAACTACTAAAAACGGCAATTGTATAAAATCGAAATGTTTTTTGTTAAACATAAAAAAAGTAAAAAAAATAAGTATCAAAAATAATTTGTAAAATGTTAGTTTAGATTTTGTATAATTTTATTAACTAGGATTTTTACTTCCAGGCTACGAATATTGACTCAATTCTTTCTCCGTGCCCATGCACAAGCTTAACATAAAAAAGGTAACCAAATAAAGGTGCATACTAAAAATAATTACAAAAACAATTGAATACCTACTTTTAGAATAAAGTACCTACCTACATTTCGTTTTGTACTTGTATTATACATTTATACTTATATCCATAATTATGTAATATTATAATATAATATGTTATTAATTGCTACCACAAAATCATGATTCATATATTTTTCTTTTCGCTTTATCTATTATGTAGATGTGACTATGACCAATATAATAATATATACATAACCAATATAATATTATTTTTGCGAGATATAAGTGTATTTATTATAAATTAAACATCTATAATAGATAAAACATATCATAAAACATATGTGTATGCATATTTAAAACACGACATTATACGAACAAAAGACAAATATTATTCAAGGTCTAAATAAAAATGTCGTTGACACGCTATTTAAAAAACCGCTTGTTTAGTACATAATTATGTATAAATTATGTACATTACAACAGTTGATCTATTTCCCATGTAAATTATTTTTGATATCAATAAAATAACATGAGTTTCCACAATAATTTCCGGTGTATTAATTGATTGCCAATACAGTAAATTCAGCAACACGATATATTAGTATAACGTACTAAATTATAGCAATTATTTAATAACGTTAAAATATGTAACTGATAAAAAAAAATGTAAATATGTAAAAGTGTGTAAGCTGTGATAAAATGTAAAAAACACAAATGATGAACGACACTATAAATTATAATAGGTATACGTTCAATTCACTTGTAGTTTTTAATGTAAAATAAACATGATTTTATGATTATGGCTGGAAAAATAAACAAACCAAAAAAACGTTTAAATTCCTATCCCACGCAATAATAATACGAGACCGCCTGAAATGTATAAATGGCATATCAATTATTAACATAAATTATATTATTATATTATTATGGTTGACCGTGTGAGTATTATAATTATTATTATTTAATACTATTTTGAACATTAATTGTAGTTACATTTCATTATCACCCCTTCCGAGTACTTATTGCCTATCATGCGAAACTGACCACTACACCAGAATGCGGTTTAATCGTAATAAACAGTTATAACCGTATAACATAATATATTATTATTATTATTATTTGTAGTACAATATTATATCGATACTAATCTCATCGTTGCATGGTTTTAAACGCACAATTTGGACACCTACGACACGTGACCTACCTGTTTGTATTACAATTCGTTTACAGACTACACAATTATTTAATTCTATACATTCATTTTACCATTCTAATGTTTTGATTTTTGAATGGCATATTGTTGTAGCAAGTCCAACATGATTTTTTTCCATATATAGTTGCCCATATTTTTGTATCGTAATAATAACAACTTTTTAGTTTTTATATTATTAAAATACGTAATGCGTATAATAATACTCGAGTCGATTAAAAGAGACCGACGTAGTTAATGATGAATCCTGGATCATTATTACTTTTACTACGATTATCTACAGAATAGTTTGAAAAATGAATTTTTAAGCCCATAATATACTTTATTGGTATCGATTGGAAAATCAATAATTTCTGATCGTTTGTGGTGTGTTCTGCTAAAAGCAAAACTAAAAAAAAAATCACAATCATTTGATAGTATAATCCTTAGTAAATATAAAACCTCGTCGACTTATATGACCTCGGGATTCAGCCGAAACGCATTGAAAGGGTGTTCAGATGACCTGTGTGCATTTCCACAAAACATTAACATGTAAAGCTTTTAGAAATGATAATATGCCCCGATATCCAATAAAATATTCGAATTCAATTCCGTAGTTGGCCTTTACTAAATTTGCGGCCATTGAGTCATATTAACCTAACGTTTCTAACATTATCCAAGTGAAACCAATTTCCTTAAGTATGCAGTATACGCTATTTTTAGAAAAAAAACAATTTAATTTAATCTATGTATATCAGGGCTTGCATTTGAAAAAAAAATATTGTTTTACGTTATTTACAATCAAAACGTTATACAAATTTTGAGTTTATCGTTATTCAAAATTTAAACGTTATTCAACTTTTGTGTTTATCGTTATTCAGAATTAAAACGTTATACAATTTTTGCGTTTAACGTTATTCATAATTAAAACGTTATACAATTTTTGCGTTTATCGTTATTTAATATTTAAAAGTATTTAGATACCTGTTTTAAAAGTACACAGGCCGCAATTTAAAAGTATATGACTATGGCCTTTTTTGGGGACATAATTTCCCTATTCTGAGTTTTAAGTAGGTATTGTGTAATTTTATTTATTTAATTAAATGGGTTAGATAACCCAATTACATATTATTTACAAAATATAGAGTACAGTGATACAGATTAAATTACAATATACATAGTTCGTAAAGAAATGGAAACAAAATAAATGATAAAACAGTATGATGATAATTAATCTTAAGTTATAAGTGATAATGTATTATTGAATTTAATAAATTGCCTAGGCTCTAAGGACTTTATTATAAAATAATAAATATAAAAAAAAAAAATCATGATCATTATTTTGAAATTTTGAACGTATTATTAGGTTTTTAAATGTTAAAATTATTTAGTAAGTTTTACAATATTGTGCTTGAGAATATCATTTAAGCAGGAATCTATGTTTCAAACATATTTTACTCTGATTGTTTTGACATACTTTGTCAACATTTATTTTATACCTTCCTACAATTGACAAAATAATCAGAATCTATAATTTATGTTGTTAAAAGTTAAATAATATGTATTGGCAATATAAAAGTGTGTACATAGCTAATATACTATAGAGTGTAGACAACATAGTATAATTTATACTATCTAAATTATACTTATTACCATATTACCATTATTAAATAGAACATTCACAAATAACAAAATAAATACCAATGATCACCGAACACAATAGTTGAATAACTTGAATCGTATAAATTCCGACCGTAGTACAGATAGTACAGTACAATATTATCAGAGTATCACTATTATTAGCTATTGGTAATTAAATTATTCTATTAATACCTTCTTATTAAATTTTAAAATAAATCTAATACGGGATCTCCCGGATAGGCCGGATACGGGATAAAATTAATTCTTGGATCGAATAAATAATTGAATAATACTAAGTATTATTAAATAATTGGAAATTAATTATTTTGTTTAATGGAATACAATATATACCGTTTTGCGTTATGTTTTGTTTAATGATATAACATATATTTTGTTAAACGTTACGTTTTGTTTTGTGTTATTTATTTATTTATGTTTATCGTTTTTCGTTATAATTACGTTTACAAATTTCAATCGTTTTTTATCAAACATAACGTTATAATCATAACGTTATTATAACGTTTGCAAGCCCTGATGTATATATATTATATGTTATTCTCTGATTCCTGTACGACGCTTAAGTTGTATTACTATAATACAGTATTATACCTACCTATCCATTGTATTTAGAGAAAATGGTAAAAGTAATATTTTTATTTAAATACTCAATAATTTTAAAGACACGCAGAGTTTGTAATTTTTAAACATTCATATTATTATACAATAGTAGAACAATTAATACTAACAAAAAGAATCGACTAGGACGATAATATATTTATTATTTGTGTACTGAGAGTTACAGCACGACGTATTAAAATATTATTTAATAATAGGTATGACCTGGGAATATTTTGTTTTAACTATAATATTTGTGCAAAATAGTATTTAATTAATTAATTTTTACGTCCAAACGGACACGTCCATTTAAATCCAATTAAAAATATTCATAAAAAAATCTTTAAATAATCTTTAAATCAGTTCTCAAATCATGGTGTAGTAGTATGGTTCCATTGCGGTTGATGACTAAGTTAATGATGGGTTTGTTTAACAAATAATAATTACAATACTGCAGCCTTATTCGGATATGAGTAATCGAATTCGTATTAGGAGATACATTCGATGCGATCACGATAATCCTAGTTTCGATGGTTGCCTAGCGTCTTAATGTTTGGTGAACTTTAAACATTAATGTATTATAACAATGACGTCGAACGCATGCGAAAGAGAGTTGAGAAAAAAAACGGTTCGGCTGCATACGAGATTTTGCACGACTTTACAACTTTTTGTGTTATAACTTGTTATAAACGCTCGATTTTGTTATTACTTTCAACCAAAGTTTCGAGTTTCTGTAGATAAGATAATCGCTTCGCAAAGTTGGGAGAAAATCATTTGTTTATATTATTATTATTTTGATAATCACATCGAGCCGCGGCCTAACTCGACACGTGAGTAGGTACTGCAAGCGCCACCATTTATACGATCCTCCAAACCCCTCTCTTCCGAATAATTAGTCCCCGAGGCATACCGGATATTGTTCCCGGTAAATGGGTAGAGAATAATTTGAGTCAACATTTTTAAGTTAAAATATTTACAAACAATATATTCTGTTCTGTTCCTATATAATATTATCTGTCTTTGGTCATGGCATGAAATATTTCAGCTTTACGCCTGTATAATACCTATGAGTTATAATTTATAAAATAACCTAATAATAAAATCTGTCGATATACTGAATATCATAAGTCATAATGCTGTATTTTATATCGTATTAGTTCTATTGCACAATATCAATGAAATAACTTAAACTTTAAAGTGTTAAAGTACATGTTGTTGTATTTACTTTTATAGACACATACCTGCTATTTTGATAAAATATATTCTGATCATTGTTTTCTATTGTTTCTATAATATATTTATTGAAGAATCAAATATTAATTTAACCATTCAAATATTTACATTTTTTAAAAAAAAATGTATGGGTCTAATGGTTTCTGTTAAATGGTTATGTATTTATATTGTAACTGATACAATACCGTAAAAAACACATTAAAAAGTAATAATACATTTTGTTTTTTTTTAAAGTATTTCAATGCCATTGTTGTTTCACGAGGTTTTAACAATATTCTAAAACTTGAAGTATAAATTCCGATAACGATACACCGCTGCGTAAAAAATTACGATAAGTTCTATGCACAACGATTTTACTCAAATACGATAAGATATAAGAGGTATTTTCTAGAATTGGGGTTCGTAGTTATGTTTGACTTTACAAATACTTTATTTTTTGCATTTACTATTATCCGAAACGCTATTTGAACATTGTGCTACAAAATAACTAAATATTTTTCCATTTCAAATAATGATATGGACTATACAAGTAGTCGTCGCCATGGCGGTCGTCGGTGGAAATGGGACGAAAGGGAGTGGGCACACGGGAAATTGGTTATGATTAAAAAAACAAGACTACTATAAAAATGTAAAACAGCTAGCTCCAGTCGTGTAAACGTTCACGTAAGTTGATACGTCCCCCAAGCAAAGTAGGTTATTAAAGGGGCTCCCAGAATCGCGTTAAGGGATTATTTAATTATATCGGCGACGTTATTATATCGTGTAGCCCGTGCGCAAGTAGATTGGATTCCGAGTACGAAAAAAAAAGAAAAAAAGGAGAAAAATCAAGAGGTAGTGGAAAAAAATTTAATCCCAGAGACAAAGAGCCCTTGGGAACCATAACGGCGTTTCCTCTCTAATAATCCCGAGGGGTACACCTACTCCACTCCTGTCTGTGATACGGAACGGATGGAGTGGGCGGGTCGGTGGGGGCTGCATTATTCATTTAATTTCGCCATAGGAATCGGGCCCGGGATAGTCATAAATTAATTTTGATCATATGTATATATAGTATATACGTATACATGTGCGTACTACTATTATTATTATTATTATTTATTCTTTATATCGTGTCTTCGACCGTTTCCCCCGCGCGGTTGCGTCGACTTAATCCTTGACCTTGCGTTCTGAGCACACTCGCCCGTGTTGACACAGATGTTGCACTTGCATTTGGAGGCACGGCGTATTGCATTTCCTGCATCATCCCTCGGCCGGGTGTTTTCCGATGACTTCGGTCCTGAAATGATTTAAAGACCTCATCGCCCTCGCGCCTTCCAAACACCGTCCCCCCCCTGCCCCGACACCGACACTGGAGAGGCAGCAGCAGTCGTAAACGTAAACGCGATTTTTAAATTGAACTCGCTCGCCTGAATTTGCAATATTATTATACGAGAAGGGGGTGCCGTCGAGCAACTGCATATACGATATACCGCCATAATAATGGTATTCTTTTCTCTCTCATTTTACGCAACCCATTCTGTTATATATTAAATTTTTTTTTTATATATATTCGTAGGTTCTTTTAGTGGCTGTGCGGATAGGCCCCGGATCGTTTGAAACAATATTTTTCCCCTCTGTTCCATCTCGCGTACTTCAGTTAATGGATAATATTATTATTCTCAGGTTTCCTACGACAGCATTATGTCGTGCATTTATGTACATTTTCTATACCCATGGTTCTGGATTTCAATCAAGAATGTATCGTTATCAAACTCGATCGACTTAAAATGGCCATATAGTTATATTGTTACCGGTAATTTGATGATCGAAAAATATCCATATTTGATATTATACTTACTGATAAATCGGTATCACGTTAATATGCATTTGTTTTTTTAAATAATCTTTACATACGTATTTTAATTTATATAGTATATGGATGCACGAATGCGCGAAAAGGATAAAGTAGGACGTGAGTAGATTTTGTAAGCTTTTGGGAAATATAAACGTAACACATTGCTGCAGTGGATTATGTTTTCTGAACATATAATCTAAATATAGGTACAGTTTAAACAATATTTAGGACATTCTTAAGTTACGTTGTAAGTTGGTACGGTTACGCAATTATTATTAGTGTGTAAGTTGTGTATTGTATTTCATTAGTTTTAATACATTTAATAACAGTAGATTTAGTGTACTTACTAAAAACACAATTATTTAAATAAAGGTAGTATATAATAATATAGTTATACATATAGTTTTAATTATTAATAGATTTAAAATATCCTCTTTGGGTCTCATGTTTTACATTTGATATTGGTAGTAAAATAAAGAAATATTTACTATTTTTTTTTTCTAGAAATTGATTCAAATTGAATTTATAGAAGCGTACTTGGTAGACTGGTAAAATAAGGGTACCTACTTATATTATATACAATATTATACAATATACATGCGCTATATAGGTATACGTATTCTACTGTACACACTGAGTCTAAGGAAATTAAATTGCTTTGCGTCAAAACCTATACAAGGTAATTTCTTTGTACAACACCACTGAAGAGTATATTGGCATAATATATTTTATTCGTGTGAGTAGGTACGTTTGACATCGTTTCAATACGCCAAAATCAATGGAATCGAAAAATAGTGCGAACGACAGCTTTTATATTTAATAATAATAATAATAATAATATAATGTAGGTATAAACAAAAATTGTTTATTTTCACAGTATATTTTATAGACGAGTAGGGAGGTATGTAATCTATGTATTATGTATTATACAGCCGAACAGTATTGTTTAATTGAAATTCATTATACGAGGAGTATATCATATGTAACAAGTGCGTTGGAGAGGGAAAAAAATCGCGTATATAGGGGCACAGTCATATACCCTTTTGATATATTTTTAAATTAAACCTTTTTGGTGCATGAAAAGGATGCATGTGACGTTTCTAACTGAATTATTGTGCTCGTAATACAATTACGCTGAGTGATTTTTCCAATTTTATAGTTTAGCCAGAGCATAATTCAATATCGATTCGCTTTACCGACGTCTAAAAATATAGTTACGCGCATGTACGTCATTATTACAATATATAGATACGAAAAAAGATACTATTGTCTTATGACGACGTAGATCGTAAGAAAATCAAAATTAAGTGTGCCATATTACATCAGATTATATAATATAGGTATATGGCAGTGAGCAACATCATTTGGCGAACCGACCTCGTAAAAAATCCCAACGGAGAACGCTCGCTTGTGACACATATTATTACTTACCTATTTATATTTATATGATATTATTAAAATAATGCCTTATTTATTGTAATTATTTATTTTCGTGAGTGTGTGTGAAAATTAATCCCACGCGTCTAACGGAGTAAAACTTGTTCATATAATTACATTAAAATTACACTAATTGGACGAATACATAAATTTAATTTTTATAAATAATGATTCGTTACTATTTTTGTAAAACGAAAAATGGGGGAGTTATAATACTGAGGCAAATATATCATAACGTTTTTGTTCAAAAGGCTGAATTAAACAAGTTTATATCGTACATCTCGCTTAATGAACTCGGATCGCAATGGTTTCTGAATACATTTTTATAGGTCACTGAAGACAGACTGCTGAAACTAAACGGATTAAAAATATGAACTGATGATAGTGTTTATAGGCAACATTTCGTTTTATTTTTATTTATATTTTTATATATATATATATAAAAAAAAAACTTAAATAACTTTATCATTCAATTAGCCGGTGAAAGTATTTAATTTACTCTCCAGGATTTTTTTTTTACAGCATACCATTGAAGGCAAGAATATTCTAAACTAAAACACGACAATGGAATTTTCACAAATGCTACATATCTTCCGTTTGAAAGCATTAACATTTTTATGTATGTCTGATGATCAAAATTATATTTATAGAGGTTCACTCGGTGCGGAGGAATTTCTGCGGTGACCGACGATCCCAATATATGCCCGACACACATTATATAACGCCAAAGGATTACGGAGGTCGTATATTATGCTGCATATTATAATATATAGCGGTGAGTTGAAGAATTTTTAAATGAAATTATCCAGTTGCGATAAGAGTAATTGTCCCAGACATATATCCTCGGGGATGTGGTTTTAGTAGCGAAAATTGACACCGTTAAAATATCATCGTGGATGTGACGTTACTATATAGGCAGTGCACTATAGTGCACCAGAAAGTCAGCCTAGGATAGTATAACGTGGAGAACCAGGTGCATATACCGCTTGTTACGACGTATGTGATAGTATCACTTGGGATGATCTATCGTGAATGGTTATTGTCAGACAAAAGGGACTTATTAAAAAAAAAAAACAACAAAATAAATGCACTTGGACCAAACATTTGTTGACTGATCATTCATATTTATTAGTGTTATTAATTTTATCATTTTGTATAATTACATCGCATATTTTGGTGTTCCATATAATAAATGTCATCCGATAATTGAATAAAAACAAAATCAGTACTAGGAAATCTTTAATAAACAAAGTGTTAACACAATGTGAATAATTGATTATTATAGTTTATTGAATATCAAATTGTATTTTATACCGATAACTGCAGTGCAGTCGTACGCAGAGTGTTTTATCAATACTGTTTGGGTAGGTCGTAGGTACCTACTCATTTTACAGATACTTATGGTTTTTGATAAAGCGGTTAGGTTCGAGTATTATTTTTTATCGTGCTTTTATGATTGACACGCTAGTTTTTAGGTCAAACCAAATGGGTTGTAGCTTATTTCTTATTTTATTGATATGGCCTTTTGGTCTTTTGGTCTATTATCTCTGCTGCAGTACCCGAAAATCCAATTGCACAGTGAGCTATATAGGTATAGCTGCAATTTTATAATTTCAATAGATTCACAAATATGTATGTCTCCGATGCACGTTCGGCAGGGTAGTTTTATGATAGTCTCAAAAATTTGTCATCCAAATGTTGCGAAATAGTTTTTTGGAGTTTAATTGAATCGCGTATAAGTAAAAATACGATTTTCATGAAAAAAAAACCTATAATATTATATGGTTCGTACAGGTCAAGAATTATAATATTATTCATTGTGGCGGCAATACACGCACACGCACCAAATCGCTGTACACAGTGGGTTCATTCTAATTGCAGTGCTGGACGTATTGTAATAATATATTCTGTACAGTGATGATGTCCAAATGATAAACCATTGTCGTGATCGTGGAAACCATAAACACCTACACGCGTGGTCGGTGCTCCGGTTAGGTTCTTTCTCTCGTGCGCGTGCATACGTAGTAATAATAATAATAATAATAATATAGAATACACCGAGCTCGCACATTTCGTCGTTGTCGCCTCCAGACATGCGGCGGCGTATAATATATATAATATGTTATTAGTGTAATACTATTATAACGACGACGTACGTACCTATATATACGATATTATAATATAATATATATACGCTCGACGGCCGGCCATTTATATCATCATTGTTATTTTTGTTCACATTTTTTTTTTTAATACGTTTAATATAATATATTACAAAACAGTAATAATAATATATACTGATTCCACACAGATGGCCGACTGACGTTACGCCGCCGCCGCCGCCGCCGACATCGGTAGAAAATGTATCATCAATATTGTCGTCGGAACAGCAGTTTATTGGTTTTGATTTATGTTAATTGAGTACGCGGCAATGGTCAATTATTATGAAACCCATGGAAATAATAATTATTACTGTTAGCGTTTATATAATAGTAATAATAATAAAATAATTATTGTAGTGAGCGTACAGCGTGGGCCTGTGAACGGATGGACGAGTCTGCGCGAGGTCAAGCCAGCACTTCGATAGAAGACAATAATATTTCTCATTGTCGACAATCATTCATTTTACCCTTATTATATTGATATAATATTCTTTATGCAATAATATTCGATAACTATTTAGAGCAACACCGCCGTCGTCGATGGCACGCAGTCATTCTTCTTTCAAAACTGCAGTTGATATAATTTAAATTATAATTGCATATGTAATTTTTTTTCCACTTTTTCAAGTTCACATTATTGGATTAAGATGTATTCGTAGATTGTGTAGGTTTTTCGAAACAAAAATGTAGGTACGTGCCGGCAGTGTCCATATTATGTTTTGTTTTGTTCAAACAAGATTAACCAGTTTAGACGCTTTGATTTAATAACACTAGTTAACGCGGTCCATCCCTTTGTGACTTTGTCCAAAATAAATCTAAACTGTATTTTAATCTTAATAAATCAAAATACACGAATTGTTAATTTATATTAAGTACGTTAACTACTATTACAACTCGCCGGTTGAAGTTGAAATAACCTCTGGTCAAGACAAAACGAAAATACAATATTTTAAAAACGTTAATTTTCAAAATTATAACAAACTGAAATAATAAGTTATTATTCATTCCAATAAGACTATATCGGAGTAATAAATTTTAAAGGAAAAAACGATTATTCGAACTTAATAGGCAGGTACTAAAATATATTGGTCGAAACACTCGTGGTTTGATTAAAAACGAAAATTTAACGACTATAATATGTTAATTCATAAGTTTTTAAGAGAAGACAATACATGTAATTTTGCTACAATTATTTACGAACTTCTGGAGGCGGTTAGAGACCAAATGGTTCTAAAAACCCGCTTGATAAAACAATCTAAAAACCTGACGAACAAACATTGTCAAATAGGATAGGTGTATATGTGATAAAATCACCAGAGAAGTCAAAATACGAACGGATTGCTAAGTTCACAGCCGCGGTCGCCGAATGAAATTATCGTTAAATTATGTTAAGTAGGCATCTATAATATTATGTGCGTTTAAAATTTTTAAATTTATACAACACTCTTCCTTAACCGCGCTTATTTTTAACGTTAATGCATCTGGACGTGTCCGGCTTTTTTTCCCGCTCGCGCGAATTTAATCATTTGTACAATCTCGGGGAAACCATTCGTAGAGCCGCAGCCGGCGCGTATCCCATATTATTGTACACTGTTATTATATAGCTCTGTATACAATTTTGTTTTTTATTCCCCGCTCTCTATTTAATAATAATATATCATAAGGTGTATATATATAGCAGTATAGGTACACCTATCGTCATTAAACCGTAATTAGTCGTAACAAACGGTTGGGTGTATCAAAACGGTAACTGCGTGCCAGCGTGTATGTACAGAAGTATGAATGTATAATAATAATAATAATATATTGTTGGACGATAAAAATATAAATAAATATTAAACGAAAAAAAAAAAATAAATACTAATCTTACGGAACGATCGGCATATCCGTTTGTCGAGTCAGCCGCGGGCCTAGCGGGCACTATACGTTCATTTGTAACCGGCGATAATCGTATTTCCGACTGTTTTTGAAATTAGTTAGTCAGTCGTTCATAAATCAGAACGTTTAGTCGGTCGAATTGAAACGTTTGATGTGATCTATCTCGGAAGTCGGAGAGGAGAAAATGAAAAAATATCCCAACGATGATGACGTGTGTAAGTGCGTATATTGCGTACCTACATGATGATAATAATAATAATAATAATATTACAATAATTACCGCACGTTCATAATTATAACGACCGAACGTATGATACGAACGATGTTGTTGTAGCTGTTATAATATTATACAAACACAAATGTCAATTCGATAACATTTAATTACACATTCAACTATTCTATAGTATCGTGTTTACCTAAATGGCTACCAATGGAAATTAATCACAGAAGTAAACCACCGTGCTATAACATCATAATATATAAATTATTTATTATACATTATAGTATAATACCATAATCGATAGAGGTAGCGGACGTATAATAATATAATAGACATAATCAAAACACCTATTAACGGACGATAATCCAATAGGAAGCAACTGGGAATAAGTATTGCTCTCTCGTATAGCATAATAATAATATTATACAATCGCTTGTTTACTTTATTGTTTCGTTTTTTTTTTTTTGTTTTTAATCAATATTGTCTGCCTCGTCGCTGTATTAAAAAAATTATATTAAAGTTCTTTCACGATTTATCGCGTTCAACGTAATAATATTATAATGCTTTCGGGGTGGCTCTGCGTATATAATATAGTAATATATTACTCCTTTATATTAGAATATTTGTTTAGGACGCCAAAAAACCGTTGAAAACTTGAGAAACTAACTACAAAAGAGCGTTTAGTAGTATAAGGATTTCGTAAAATATTTGAAAAACTTTAGGTGGTTAGTACTTTGATTTTTTTAATTATTATAATTTATTTTTTTTTTTTTGGCTTGAATATACCAGCGTTGACGGATCATCGAATCGGAAATACGGGATGGTGAATATTATTTTTTCTCTTCTTATTATTCTTCATTGTACCGTATCGACCGCATTCCCCGACCCACTCGAAAAGGTCCATTCGACGAATTCAATCGCCAACCGATTCGTTTCCACGGGACTCGAATCGTAGATGACACAGTAGTTTTCAGTGGGCGGTCTAAACTCTAAATGCAGACTTCATATATTATGGTATAATAATAATATAGTGGCTTTACATAATGTAACCAACACAGTGGCTTTTATGCATTTTTAATGGTTTTTAAACTTATAAAAACACATCGCGTTCGACTGAATACCGAAAGCAAGCAGCTGCGGCCGATCTACCCCAGAGCGTATAATATACCTAACAGTTGTACATACACAGTAGGTACCTTATATACATTTAATTTAACCTCACGTCACACTGCAATACTAGTCAGTAGTCGGACGTCCAAAACATATAATATTGTAACGACCGCGCTTATTGATTTTGTATTGTTCGTTGTAATAATGATAATATTTCATTCTGACTTATTTTGCCGTATCGAGTTCATTAATCATTTTGTTTGACATGGTATATATCGCATAATTAAAATGTAGGCGCTAATTCAGAAAAAACGTGTAACAACCATAACGTAAAATTATATTTAAAAAAAAATTACACTGGTAAATAATTATTTAATTAGGATTATATTATTATATTTATTATTTATAACTGTAATACATTGTTTTACGCACTGAAAATAATTCAGAAAAATGTGAAATAACCATAACGTAAAAGTAAATTACAAAAAAAAATACACTTGTAAGTAATTATTTAATTAGGATCATATTATACAATATTATACACGGGATGATTCACCAAGTATACTCAACCTTATTTTATCCTTTATTTAAGGGCCATCATATTTTTAATTAGGTATTTCGATTTTTTGCCATTTAAGAAAGACCCAGACTCCTCTTTTTTGAAATTTCGTTTTGTAAATTGTTAACTATTAAGCATATGATTTTTTTTTGAAAACTTATATGGACTTGCCCAAATTATAATGTAAATAACAACCATTGATTCTGAGTTATTGTGACGTTGTGTTATTAATTGTTATTGATATGTTCTGAGTACCTACTATAAATTATTTGGTATACATTTTTTAAAAAATGTCGACGTACCTAATTCAAAATTGACACGAGTAGTTTCTCAGTAATTTATTGAAATTTATAAACCAAGGATATTTGTCCTTAAAAATGGTTCTAAAAATATATTAAAATATAATAATATGTATTATAATATCTAGTTTTATACTAGTTATATTTTTACAAATTTTAAAATGTTTATAGATTAATTACTAAAATGTTCAAATCATCAGCACTCATATCTTCAAAACCATTTTTATTTACCTGTTTTTCTTGTGCACAAAGTAAAATATCTCTGTATAACTACTCGTTAAAATATCGATTTAGATACCTTCATCAACATTGTCAAAAGAAGTCATCTGATAAAAAATGTATAAGTAAAACAATGTTCTCGTTGAAAAAATAAGTTTTTGTTAACGGAGGACAGTCTTTAAATGGAATATAAAATCTACTTAAATATTATTTGAAACATAACGGTCCTTAATAGTTTTACTAAAAAATTTCAAAAGTTGTAATTTGAATAATTGAATTATCAAAGGATCAAAATATGAGAGTGAGCATGCTTGGTGAATTACCCTGTATAATATGTATATCGTTTAAAATTATGTAATTAATGAAAAATATAAAAACAGTTTTCTCTGAGTCTGTTTATTATATCAAAACAGTTATTATTTTTTTTTAATAGTTTATCGTTATTAACTGCAGCCTTTGCCTTATTCTTTTTTCATTACATCATCATTTTTTCGTTGTTTATAGTCAGGTATAATAGTATACCTACGTAATGATTAAAACTATAAAAAAGTATTACAAAAATAAAAAGCAATGATGTGAAAATATTGATAGTAATATTACATTTTTTTTCGGTTTGCAGCCAGTGGTAACTTTTACACCATATCAGCCGGAAATGTAAAACTCACCAAAATCGTTTTTAAAATGGTATTCCGATAATAACAGAAAAACAATGACAACAATAATATCATCTGCGCAATACACAAGATCGAGAAAAATAACTATTTCAATTTATTTTTTATCGCTCCTCGTGTTCCGTTTCGAGTTCCTGGAGAAATACAACAACAATTTAGGTAATACTACCCAGTACCCGACACCAGACAAAACTAATGATAACTCTAGAATTGTATTTTTTAAAAACCATCACGAGGGGAGACAATTTTAGGAGAGACAAAAATATACATAAGGATCAGTTGCTATTAATATTAATTGTCAAATAGCCTTTCCGTGCTTTGACCGGCACTTGAAATTAAATTTACCACCACCGCCGTAGGCTTGGACCCACAGCTATATTCTCTTTGTTTCGCATAAAGCGATTTTCCGGTCCGGTAATAAACGGTCGATGGCAATTTTGCCGCCTGCACGTGTACGCGTCTGTTGGAAAGCTGTAATTTTAATTTTTTTTTTTTTTTTAATATGCGGTCATTTCATCCCTTTGTCCTTGGGAGGAGAAAAGAGAGAGGGAGCGAGAAAGAGAGACATAGAAATAGCTAGGGCGAAAACTCTGATCACGGTATAATAACCACGAGGTTGCTGGCCCGTTAACGTTCGCCATAATATATATTATATAAGAACTGGATTTGTAGGAAAAAAGAGTTTCTATAGCCTTTAAGACAAGACCCAAAAGAAGACAGACTCATTCAAGCGTTTGAAAATAATTTGTCAAATAATTATTTTAAAATAATGATGCTTTTAGAGGATGTAACGTTAAAACACATGGTCTACGTCTCGCAAACGTATATACCCTAAGCGTGTATAGGCCGTTTGAAAATATAGTAGCATAGGCCTATAATAGGTCATATTAGATGTGTAAATATTTTTTAAGAATGTGAAGAAAGAATTAATAAAAATTAAATACAAATGTATGATAAGAAAAAAAAATTGGCTTGTTAGGATTATTTTGGGTCACATAATAATAATTAATAGATATAAATCTCGATGGGCCCGAACAATTCAATCCGGCGTTTTAAACGTACAGTGTAAGAGATTTTCATTTAGCAGAACCAATTTTATTTTATATTGAAAGCTTTAATTTTAGATTGAATTGACCTAATATTATATTATAACATTTAAAGATAAGAACATTATCTGTTTTTATTGTCTTTTTATGTTGGTTTTTTACGGTGTTTTAATTTTTAAATAAGTCATGAGCATTTTTAAATTGTAAAATATTGCACATACTCATAACATTTATAGCTCAATAGTGTTTTTAAATGTTTTTAAACTGGTTTAAACTAATTGGTACTGTTATACGCAGCAAATTTGGTATTTTTTAACGGAGATAACACATGCGTGTGTTGCATCCTCAGCTTCACTTAAGTGCGGTTTTATGTTATTTACGACACATTTGGAAAAATAAAAATAAAGCTATTATATCGTATACAGTTATATATCTGCACAACCCCTTGTAGCATAGATCATGTAAATAATATCTACGACGAGTGAATAACATTTACTTCTAATTTAATCATTTTGTACACTGATTTCGATTTTGATCGTTCGTTTGAACTATATTTTATAGACGAAATGGAATGATATTTTGAAACAAGCATGTCCTCATTTCTTTTGACACGGTCTGGTACATATTTCTATAAATGTATACGTAGGTACATATTTCAGCATTGTTTAGAAAAGTTTTGAACACTCGATTCGTATAATCCGTGTTGTACGAAAAATAAACAAAAATTACTTTTATAGTTCTTAAAAATATGTCAATAAGACTCTGGCTGTAAAAACTTTTTCTAGTCGTCATGGCAATACATGTTTAACAATGAAATAATAATATTACGTAACTATGGATGGAAATTTGATTAGGAAGGATAATATTATTATTGAACGAAAGTAATTTACAGTCAGCGTAATATTACTGTCATCGCGTGGTATTTTGAACGTTAATAGTGAAGATTTACGTGACTTTACTTTTAGAAATGCATATACTTAGGTGTATATATAAATATATATATAATATAGAACTATATGAAATTATAATACTATACACACTTTACGACGAAATATACAGCCAACAAACGTATTATTAAAAGATTCAGCTACATAGTATTATAGTATAATAATTATTAATATTCAGCTACCGGCTTTCACATAATTTAATACTTGACAGGTAGCTATTCATTTGGTCGAAACAGAGTTGTAACATCTGGGGCCGAGTTCTTCAATGCGGATTTTCACATAATTTATACGCTCTAGGTAATCTCGAGGGCTTTTATTTTAATATTTTCGCAGATTGGATTTTCCTAAACACACCTTTACACGCGTGTAACAATGCGCAACATTGCTCACTAGTCGCCATAAATATTAAACCGTATACGCACTACGCAACGAAATTTTATTTAAACTCAGGTAAACCACCTACAGTAATATTATGCGTACCACATTTGTCAAGAAATCATTCGATTTGAACGATCAAGTTAGACGTGAGCGCGTAATCTTATAAACGTCATAGTGCGGTCGTCAATAGCGTGAGATCACAAAGATTTGTGGGGACAAAATACTGTTTCGAACATGACCCGAAAAACGATAGTATTTTTTGTACGTACATAATAGTGTTACGGAAATGCGAGCGATATACGTATCAGGAATCAGGGGTAACCGATTATGTCTCTATTAGGACTCGCGAAGTCTAATATATTATTATGTCACCGATTTTGACCGGACTTAATAGCGGAAAACAAAAACTAAACCTGGTTTGTGGTTTACGTTTCTTTTTCTTTTTACACACATTCGAGCGGACGTGGCTGCAGGCCGCGGTGGCGTCGTGGGCCCGACGAGGGGTGGTTGCGGAGAGGTGAGCGCGAGCGTTCCAGGTTTCCTTAAACACTATTCCGGGGTACGACGACGACGTGTCCTGAATCGTGTCGCGTAGGACGTATAAAACCCTGGCAAAACGCTCCAGTACACCCGGCCTCTGGTATTATTATTATTACTATTATTATTAAACGTAAACTTTTCTCCCGCCACTGCCGGTTGACGTGCCAGGCGTCGCCGAGTCGCTCTTACACACACACACACACACACACATGCAAACAAACGTCGTCGACGATAACCACAGAGAAACCCTTCGCTGACGCAACGCCGCGCCGAGTCGTTCTACTGGAAGACATTTTCATAGTCGTTCGAGTGTGAACCCACGACTGCCGACGCCGCCTTTTGCAGCAATAGTGCGGCTGCTGTTGTCGCCGCCGCCGCCGCCGCCATCTAATTCTACAGCAGCCGCTCACGTAAAAAAAAATAATAAGGCAAACAACGGAGACCACCTCCGACGGGGTTTTTCGTTGAATTTAATATTATTGTATACGAAATAATTTATTATACGAATATTGTACGAGAGTTTTTTTTTAAAAACAGCGACGTACACAATAACAACAACTACCATTATATTATTATAATACGCCTCGAGCCGTTAGTTCAGCATCGATCCTTCAGTTATGATATTATGTAACTATCGTAACGGTGCAAATAGGTACCTTGAATGATATTATTGTTACGGATATTGGATATATATATATTATAGGTGAACATGTAAATAAATAAATGAGTAATGTATTGTAATCTGTTTAGGCGTTGTACACTCGATTGTTAAACAGAATGCTTTTTGGTTTTCTTCCTACGACGAATCGATGCTCTATCGGTTGAAATCTAAACGATTATAGACATAATAAACATACGATTTACTGAATACACACATCGACAATCTACACACATGTTCGGTTCAAGGTTTTCCTATAGTCATTATATAATATTCTACTCGATGTCTACTTTGTTTTTTCTGTGGCTGCAATCATAATCGATCTTTATTTTTTACATCTACGTGCCTTTTCGACATTAATCTTGTTATTCATAAAAATATAAATGTTTACTTATAGAAAATAATACATTGCTTAAGTGTTGTCATTCAAACAGCACTATAACTGCCATGGTATTATTATGACAACTGTAGGTTCACCATTATTAGGCTAATATAAAAATGCAAAACTATTAGAAATTCAAAAAATATTTTACTTAGTGAACTCGCATGGAAATTAAAAATGTACAACGGTTTGAATAAAAATTGAATTACACTGTGAAAATAAATCGTTATTAAAGAGCGATTTAAAAAAAAAATTATACATGGTAAATTATTTGTTATTGTACTGTATGTAAATTATGCATTTATTTATGCATTATATTTTAATTAATTGTACTGCTTAAAATAATTCTAAACAATTATCCATCAAAAAATATGTTCAAAGAGATCTTACGTCGGATTTGTTTCAGGAGTAATTTTTTGGTACAATCTTATAATAATAGGTAATTACTTTTCAAAGAATTCGTGTGAACTATGCAGGAACTGTTTAAATTCTACTATACACTTTGTCATTACATTTTAATTTTGTTTGTTTCATTAGTGATATCATTTTACAATAATAACCTTAATGGATTCAGGGAATAACATAATAATGTAATTTAGTGCATTTGATTTTCAATATCAAAACATGATCCAAGCTGTTTCTATTGCATTTCATGTTCTATTCAGAAAAACCATTACGATCTCAATCTCATGAACATAATTCGGTCTTAAAGAAAACTTCATCTTCTTTGGATGTATAAATTCGTTTGATTTAAAAATCCAATTTGTTTTATATCGTTTTTGTTTATATATTATACATATAGTTTAGTTTAACTTCGCCGCGTTGTAGTTATTTTATTGTTTTGCACATTTATTTTAGATTTTTATTGTTTTAAAAAATATATTCTGCAGTAATAAATCGTAATAATTACACACTGGGTGTCTAAACCGGCAGTTTCTTATTTGACGATTTATTAGAGGATTTATTCTGTTGGTTTTAATAATATGGTTCAACTTCTCCGTATACCATTTGGCACATTGATTCAAGAACGCTTTTTCGAATTTGGCACTCGTGTAATAAAACAGTTATCCTAGTACTGATCACTATAGATAGGTTACGCCAGTGAATGGTCGACTCGAATGAAACTGGAAAAACTTGTAAACTATGGTGGACATTGGTTAAAATAATTGTACGTTGGACAGTTTGACACTAAGTCAACATTACGTTCATATTAGTGTAATTTTTTAATCTCGTATTTTACTCTTTCAATGAACACCGAATATTACGTGCAAAAGATGAATCATTCGGGCGAATGTTTGCCAATAACACTGTACCTCTGAAGAATAAATTACATTGTTTTCGCACATCTTCTGACCTATTAGATAGTATAGGTACCTAATAATCAAGTGATTAGTAATCCACTCCGAGCGGTTTCCTGTAAGTGGGTGGTCGTGTGTCTTATTAGTCGATAAGCTATACGAACACTGCAGGATGCAGGTATAGAAAATGAAATTTGACATTTCACACATTAGTAGTCATCGGTGGTCGGTTGACGTATATTGAATGAAATGGAATAATGTTGGAGTGACGCCGACGTGCGTCCTTCTCCTTTACCGAATCGGCCACGTCGATTCGTTCGCTGAATTCACCCCCCTCGATAACGAGGTTCAAATCGATGATTCTAGGTGATTATCATCGTCACTGTTAACACGTCTGTTAGGGATTCCTTGGTAATGGGCCCCCTACCACCCCAACACTCGAACCACATTGTTGTGATTTTCCTTTTGGCGAGATTCGCGATTCCCGGCGCTCTTTATTAAAGCGGTGCGATTATATTATTATTATGACGTTTGCGAATTTTTGCCTTTCTTAACGAGCACGTGAGAGGAAAATAAATTATGCTTCCGATGAAAACATGGTATAATATACTATGTATATACTTCACACGACACGCACATTCATGCTTATTAAAATGTCTGTAAACGATAACGACCTCCATAAACTATCGATCACTCACAGATGTGTTTTGAATGACGCACAAATTAATTACAAGAATATTAAAAAGCAAATTACTATAATAATATTTTGACACCTCAATAATTATTTATGTTTATCATGAAATCGACTAGTGAAAATGTAGTCATCGTGAGCAGTGGCAGGTACACATTTTAATATTTTTTGTTGTTTTATTAAAAAGTAAAATGTGACAATTATAATTGTATTAATCATAATATGTTTAATTATTATCCTTCGTACCGGTAATCTCGTGATATCGTTTATGTTCACTGCCTTATTTCCATATCGATGTTGTTTTGCGTATTCGGACCTAGCACATAATATTATGTCAATACCTGCCTATTAATAGTGGACTGCCTATTATAAAATGTGTAACGTAAAAATATGTAATATCGTCTCCATCGTGTTTCATTACCTCTGGACTCTGTGTTTTTCTTCACTTTATATACTTTACGAATACGGTCACGTTGTCAGTTTTGTTTATTTTTTCATTTGTTGACATTTTCCTAAATAATTCTCTGTATGAGCATTTTAAATTAATTAGAATTTCGTGAGTCTCTGGTCAGCTACGTAATTACTATATTATATACTATACGTCTATACATTGTATCTCTGTGAAGGCGGCTGTGATTCCATCGGATTAGAAGTAATGAACAAAAAGAAACGTACAATAATCTCAATAACTAAGCTGTGAACAGTTTACATTGTATGTGACGTTGCAAGTGGTTTAATTTCGGATAATTACAATGTTCGTATGGTATGAAAAAAAAACTAGAACAAACATGTAATTAAACAAACATTTTAGGTCTTAAAGGTTAGTGTCCTTTGTTAACATATTCTACCCTTATTTTTGTTAGACAACTTTTTATTTATAATCTCCACAGCCAGCATATAAAATAGGTACAATGTGTGGTGAAAACGTTTTCATAAAAAAAATCTCTCGCTTATGAACAACTATCAAAAACATATTATAGTGTTCATTACTGAATTTTGTTGTTTTAATATAAAGTATAGTGTCCATGCATTGTACGTTACAAAATAAATATAAGAATATACAATAAACCATGGAAACAAGTTTGAAAATCAATATACCTAACCTAGATATTGTAATAGTTACATAAAAAAAAAAACATCTTAAACATATATATTTTACTACCATGATTGTTCCTAGTAGTAAGTACACATTTACAATAATTTTAGTATTCCATCCATATTTTATTTTTATGAAATCGGTTTATTAATAATGTAGCAATAACATGGTAATAAATAGGATACTGTATAATAATATATATTTTGTGTAATCAAACTCTAGACTTAAAAATGTATAGGTACTTCTTGGTTGGAATGAGTTATTACGAATATGATATATGGTAGTTTATAATATTATACATTATTCAAATCCACCGTACTCGATGGTAATTGTAAATTAAGCTTTATTATTCATACACCGAAGACTGATAAACTAGTTCTAATCGAATATGTATATTTCATTGAATAATAATTAATATTCCAGTAATGGTATTATCAATATTATGGTAATTTATTTCTCATAATTATTCTTGTTGTAAAAATGTAGTCAATATTATTATAATTTTAAATATTTTTATTTAAATTTTTATAAACTAATTCTACTGAAATTCAAAAATATAAATATAAAGTTTTTAGAATACTGCAGTTACCTAACCATGGTTCAAAATGTATTATTAACACTCCACAAATAATAATGTGACCTGTAAAGATGTCCATCATATCGTCATCGTGGCACCAAGAATGAAAAGTATCAACTTCTCACTAAATTAAGAAGTTTATGACCCGCTTGTAATTATATTTGTATACATGAAATTTGAATATTTGTTGTCCGATAATATTCCTGCCTCTTGAATTCTATTTTTAATGACAAGGTCATTCATGGAGACATACTGATAGACCTCACAATATTATTATGTAGGGTCTTATATAATTGTTCGCCTATAAACCCTTAAAACCAATAAAATAAAAGGTACCTACATCTTAATTTTAGCTTAAATAGCTAAATGAAAACAATAGTTGAAACCCGTAAAATATTTTAATTATATTTTGTATTTTTTTTTTTATTGTTGGTCATTGAAAAAGTTATAATGTCGTATTAATTTCAGAATTACTTTGATTACTTTTTCTTAGTGCGTCGGACACCGTAAATAATAATTGTTTTCACTTCATAAGGTTTTATTATTGTTCGAAAAGTTTATGGCAATACATATTGTAAAGAATAGTTTTATCGAGAAATAAAGACTCCGGCTAATGATTTTTACAACGTTGGAAGGAAAATTTTCGGTTTTGAAAATTTGAACGACACGTTACAGACAGAAATCATGGCGGTAAAAGTTTTCGCGCTCGTATTCCCCTGCTGTACTTCCCCACCAACCCACCCTGTGTCAGCTCACCAGATGAGTTTTAGAACAAATGGTCCGTTACCGGGCACCATCGTTATAGTTCGTTATTTCTCAGTTTATTGTGTCGTTAAGAGAGGGAAAAAAATCTACTACGAGACTGGGCATATCTAAATTATTAGACGCGTCTCCTGGCTGAAAACCCGCATTACACGGTACGTACCTATACGACATATTATTATAATTATGTTTGGCATGGAGAGAATAATGAGTCATCCGTTTATTCTGTGTAAGCGCATGGTTTATTGTTCGTTTATTGAAAATGATGATAATATAATATGTATATAAATATACAGGTGCAGCCTAAGCGCATATTTTTACGATGATGCCTACAACTTTTTTTTCGCACGCGAGACAATTGTTTGCTTAAAATAATAATATAATATCATCGTCCGTAGTAACGATAATAGTTATAATTATCATCGCTGAGTAAAGCAGGTAGGTACTATTATATTATAGAGTTATTATTTTGTGGCCGTGATCCCGAAATTACCGATTTTTCTATTTCGTACCGTATCGGCCGACGATCACGACGTTCGTATTTTACGACACGGTGTCAACGGGCAATATAGTATAATATACATATATTTTACACACGCATAATATATTATAATGTTATATCATATAATATTATATTATTATATAACGCAATACGCTGTATACGGTACACGTTGGTAGGTAACTTAAACACGTCTATTGTATTGTTCACAATCGAGAATTACGCAAGTTCACGGGTCGCGTAGAATATATTTATTCAGAACCGGGGCTAACGACGATTTTAGGGTTGCATGTGGAATTGCAAACTATAAACGTAACCTGCAATGAATACGGAACAATAAAATGAACTTGCGCTCTGCCGCGTCCAAAAACGAATGGGTTAAGTCGTGATAAAAAAAATATATATATATATATATACATGCTGCACACGGTGCTGAATAATCACTGAATTAAAATATATTAGAATATATCGAATCAGAAACCATGTTCCTGTTGAACCTATATACTCATGAATAAAATATCAGCAGTATAGGTTAAAAAATAATAGATATTGATTTGACATTTAATTATGTATAGGCATGTATAGTAATATTTACTATATTATAAGGCATAGGTTCGCATTACATAATATTATACGCTGCGCATGATCAAGAATTTCATTAAATGCCAATCGAGAATCAAAATATTTAAATTCTATAATACTTTCTATAAGATATAATAAAATGTAAATACGTAACAAATTGTAATATTTATTATTTTGATCATCTCCTAACAAATAAAGGACATACAATTATTTATTGTGACAGTGTCAGTGTCAAAATAGTGTACTTTGTTAGTTTGTTCATCTAGAAGCATTTAGGTACCTCTTAATTTTCCATTGGTATCTAATGAAATTGTTATTCTACGTGGTATAACACTTTAGTTGAATATAGCGAGTAATGTTCTCCTCTATAAATATATTCAATTGGAAATAATTTATCACTAGGTATACTAAACAGTTTTTATTTCTTATATATAGGTAGTAATAGAGATTTTTCAGACCGTTATTTAATATTTTTTAAGTATAAATTAAATCCAAAACCAAGTATAATATAAAATGTTATACATAATATATATATTATATATATAATCAGTTAAGAAAAAAAAAAAATGCAACATTGTTGACCAACTGGCTAACTTGGTGTTACATTTCTCGGAAATTTATAAAAATATGTAAATACTACCTAGTAAATCCGTTGCCCGATAATAATCTACCTGTTCATAATTTTTTAATGCACGTTGCTGTTTTGTAAACCAAATTTATTTAAATGCATATATAGTATATTTAATCAAATCCACACACTTAAGTATTAACATTTGATTAAAAATAAAGGAATAAGTCAAACGGTATGAATAAGACAACGATAAATCTTCAGACATAAACGGTCTACGCCCAACCAAAAATAATAGGGCGCTAAAAATTGGTAGGTGGTTGTTATATTTTACTTGCACTCTACTCTGATATCGCTGTGCGTTGTACTTGCCTACAATTCTGACGACGATTTCTACAGACGTCATCGGAAAATAAAACTGTTTTGATTTTGCTACCAAGTCTCCAAGAAATTATCGATTTAACTCTTTAATTAAAATAAATACTTGATTATAATATAATGGCTTTTTCCCGTTCAAATATAGTAATGCAAACATACCACGAACAAAAAATAAAGTTTTTTCATACCTATACACTAGTATTTTTTCGTGCGAAATAACAATTTAAAAAAAAACAGGTTTCTATTTTTATTCAGTCAAAGGATAAAATTAATAAATTATATATTTATTTTATTATTATACGGTTTTTTAGTATAATATAGGTTCATCCAGTTATAGAAACTAGCGTCAACGCACGCAAATCGTTTAAAAGTAAAACTATTTTTATATTTCGCAAACTTCTGAACGTTTAACTAACTTGAATATTTTATGTAGGTATTACATTACAAATGCATAACGATTTCTATACATAATACTTATTATTTATTTATATATTATACATTCAGACTTTCAGAGAAATCAAACAAATATAGCTAACAAATTATAAAGATAATATTATATTTTATACCTACCAACAACAACATCGAAGTATAAAAATGATTTACTATATAGAGTATAACCTGTATATAACGGAATATTATAATGTCGGTGGATCATTGTCACCGTAAAGTTAAACTTCCGATAAACCTGCAACGGGTGGGACGTGGTTTGGGACTTTTTGTAAATAAATATAATATCGTCGGTCGTGTGCACGCACGATGCATATTATAGAACTTGCAGCCGGGGCACAAGAGATAAAAATATTTCCCCGATACCGTATAGGTATATAGCTATAATACTCATACACAACTCGAAAGCAATTGGTACGCTGCAATCGCGATGAAAATCCCACCGTGTATAAGCGTATGATATTCTTAGTGGAGTCGTTAAAAACTGTACCGCACACACCCACACATACTACACTGACACACAGACACACAGACACACACTCATTCATACACACATACATGGCGGAGATAGGTAGTGGAGATTGTGTCAGGAGCGGTGATAACATGCAGTGCCCTCCGGACCCGTTATGGTCGGTCTTGGATAACGGCCAAATTATTATCATTACGTGCCCAGACGTGTAGTTGTTGTGGAGAGGGGAGGAAAAAATCCTATTCGGAGAATTACCGGCATAAGTTCCAATTGTCTGAATAGATGGAGGGGAGGGCATTTCCGCCATTTTCACATCGCGATGTGCAGATGTGTCGTCAGCCCAGTTGGCCTGCAGTTATATGCATAGGATATTACGGCCTAGAGACCACTGACGTTTCAATTAAAGATAAAGAGTATAGGTAATCTTTATGTCCACAACGAATAACATAAACGCCCTCCGTGCGACGTTAAAACGTCTTTTTAGTTTTTACAAACGTATATTCAACGTATGGAATACCTACCTAAAATATAATATGAGATATCGAAAATGTCACGACTATATAGAAACCCAAATAAAAGTCCTGATTTTAAACACAGTATCAGTTATTCTCTATAATAAGTGTTGCACTAATAAGGGGAAACTTTTTAACCTGTATATTAATACCTATAATAGCACAGCAGGTCAGTGCGCCACGGCATAGGGCATGGCAGGTCGACGAAAAATAATTATATCATTGTTTAACATTACTCGAGTTGTCTTCACTCCGGCGGAGGCGATGCCGCCGTCGCTGTTGAAAACAAAACGAATGAAAAAAAACAGTCGTGTCTTACCTGAAATAAAAAAAAACAAAACAGAAAACACACCGTTAATACTTGTCTTGTTTATAATATAGGTATATAATATAATATAATATGGTGTTTATTTCGTCAGCGTCGTGCGCTAGTGATAGTGGTTGGCAAAGGGGCGAATTGTGGGAGAAGGGAGAGGGGGGGGGGCGTAAAAAATGTTCCGCAATTTCCAGCTGTCGAGTTTGTATGGGGAAACTAATTCCGTAGACCACGCCGGGTACCGGGGCTAAACACCCGCGCAGAGGTGGCGTCGTCCGTGGAGGGGTGCGCTTGTTGTTCGGCGAGATCCGGTGGTCGACGGGGCGGAGGGATTTAATCTGGACCCAGAGAAAAAGTCCGCAAGGTTATTATTTTCCTCTATTGGTTTATTACAACCAACACTTTATATCCGCTGACTATGAAGAATTGTTCGCCATCGCGAGGCTCCCGCCAGCCCGTGTACCGCACACTTCACAATAAATGTGTATTATTTTTCCCCTCCCCCCCATCACCGTGCACCATATCTTACGAGCCCCGTCCGTCCGTTGCCTATCTCTTTTTCCCTTAACGCTATTTTATACAACACGGCAAAATTCCCGCTGCGAACTCTATTCTTGAGAAATTGCTCGGCCACAACGACCACTTATTTACCACGCGTATGTTCGTCCCGAAGTTTACTTTTCCGTAACCCATCAATACGTGTTAAAGTCGTAATTCGATTTGTTGACAAGTGTAATTTAAACCTTTGGTCAGCGATATTAATATTTGTTTAGTTACACAAACTATCTGGTTATCAATTTTTTTTAACCGCAACATGCTTAGAATTTTGTCTTTGTTTGTTGAGATTTGCTTAACATAATATAAAAGCCAATCACATTTTATTAATAATTACATTATTATGTTATAAAAAAATCAATAGTCTATCATGTAACAAATATTTTTCAATTATTGTTTTATCATTTTTCAATTATATCGAATTATTCTAATAAATATTTTTCAAATAACAATGTCGGAATTTTAAATTACCTATATGATATTATAAATAATAAATAAATAATATAGTAAATTACATATCCATATTATAGGTAGATATATTTCCGAAGCGAACCATAATTAAAATTATTCAAACTCATATTTGACCGCGAACGTGATGCAATGTTTCCACGAACCGAAATTGTCTGCTGGATAGCTACTTAAATATTGTGGGACTTAAAAAAAAAATCGGCTAAAAATTAAAATATTTCGTAGACGAGTGGAGATGTTTCGGGTTCAGAATAATGTTACGACGTATAGAGTAATATGCAACGTGTTTTGCATCGCTCTTATTATGGTACTATATAATTATGCACCGAGCAAAGGAGTACCTACAAGTTTCATCATAATAATAATTTATACAGCTTTCGCGAAACGGCGGCGGACGCGTGACGTGACATAGCTTCTGACATAATACACCGAATACATACATACATATATAGGGGATGAAACAGCCACTATTGGCCTAGCGACGTGATTGTTGCCACAACTGCTGCTTACGACCGATCGTATAATATAATGACAATTATTGTAACTAAGAGTCGGCGATACTGTGTCGGATACCGATGTTCGTGACTATTGTGGGGTAGGTATATGAATGAAAAAACCCTCACATACGCCCTGGAACGCATGTGGCAAGGCAATCAAAGACTGCTATGTTGATTTTACTCCGCGTGACTGTGCCTTATATATTTTTCGGTATGAACGGAAATGAAAACAGCGAACATCATTCGCTTTCAGCGCGATAAAAATATTTTATTATTATGGACGAATAGTTTACACTTTACAATCAGAATGAAAGTGCAAAAAAATGGTACAACATTAATTATTATTATTTTTTTTTCCAATCAATGAAAATTATTACTATTATTTATTTTATAACGTTATGGAAAAAAATATTTAACACACTCGCGTTTCAAATAATGTTTTGTAAAAATTTTTCTGACATTAATTTTGTTCAAACAATAATCAATACATATCATTATATTATACTATGTTTTCCCATTATTAAAATATTCGAAAATTGTTATACCCTTGAGGTAATTAATATTTAATGACGATAATATCAATGCCTATTATACCGCTAATTATTAAAACATTAGTTGCATCATTAGTGGTGGAAAATATTTTATTTTAAGTGCATAAATATGTATTAAATTCTCAGGAATCTTTAAGCTTTTTTTTAATTTGGTCGTATAAAATCTTATGAATAATTATATATTTTGTAGGTACGCATTAATACTTTAATGGTATAGTATGCCATATATTGTTTATGGTATAATTTATCATTTTTAATTACGCTGTAAACCAAAAAGTGTGCTAAAAAACACACGTACGGCAGCTCAAACAATATTATAATGTATTATTAGGAACAACGCAAACGTGATATTTGAAAATTTACAATTGTAATAAAATATCTAATGTATATTAGATACAACGTGCACGGTATGTGTATAAAAAGACAATTTTGTTCACCCCTGGGGACCATATGTTTGAGTTAATGTGCATTTAAAAAAACATTCTTGTGTTGCACTTGAGATGTGTATCGTGAAGCTTTCTAAATATACCACAGCGAGTGGTCCATTCGATCAGTTCGTAATAACCGAGTCCATATAGTTTTGTTTCCAAAGCACGCAACGAAACGTAAAAATCTAATATGCAACAGACATATTCTGTATGTGCACTCCACCGGCTGTATTCTCCGTGTTTCGTATTTCGTTTTATTTATTTTCCTTTATAGGGTTATATTTTCCACGGACGCCGACACGCTGTTGTTGAGTTATAACAATTATCATTGACTGCAATGCGTGCGGACAAATTAATATTATTGGTACCTAAATATCGGAGTAGGTATGGTATTTCACCCTCTTAGTTACACCCCTTGACGGATGCCATTCCATTAATTACCCTGTATTTTGTGGATTATTAAAAAAATTACACACTAATAAAAAGAAAAACAATTCTCGGTTATGTAAATTATTATTTTTACAGTAAACTATGATAAGATCTAAATCATATGAATGTAGTTTAAGCAACTTTTAGTCAAAGGTGCATTTTCAGACCAGAGTAAATACAATCAATTTTTTATTGTGCGTGAAATCTCAAAGAACCTCTTTAGACTTTTACATATAGTGGCCGAGTGTTTCGTGTATTTACATAATATATAGTATATATATATATATCGGTACGACAATGTCATTTATGCTTGAAACTCTTGGCCGTTTGGTTTTGTCCCCGTGTGATCAGATTTCAGTGAAATAATAATAATAAAAAAAATCAGCAAACTCTGATGCTGCCCACAGGATCGGGTCTTGTCTGACGATAAGACGAGGATTACGATTTTTCCCCCGAAAAATATACTGCAAATGATGTTTTTTCTTTCTCGAATTGGACTTTTGGTATTAGATGTTATTTCCACTATAGCTGTTTATCGTCACACAACACTCATTACGTGGATAACATCACACATAAAGTTAAATCAGTATTATCACAATGTGTACAATATTATAAGATTGTTACGCGTAGGTATGACATAACGTGAAACAGTGTATTATTGGTAAATATTGATGTTTGAACGCTACAATGTTCAATTTCTTTTTCTTTGTTGTTTAATATTTCGTAATAAATGTTCAATACAACTAGGTATAAAAGTATTCATTTTATTTTTGTAAAATGTATGTTGAAGCATTAAAAATTAATGTCAATCTTAATCTTGTTAGCGATACGACAGTGAAGGCAGTATGCCAATATTAATTGAGGAAAAAAAATTTCTTTTTTCATTTTATTCTGGATCAATTGTTTTTTTCCCCCGTGGCCGAATAATACGCAATTAAGTTACACTCAGGATAAGGGTAGAATTAAGGTCGTATTATGTTAAAATATTGACTGGTAATAATTTATTTATTAGCTTCCTGTAAATAGGTATATCTACTATCCGATTAGGCAGGTATCATAATTACTGGATTTCCTTGCCTTATTTATTATTAATTCTAACGAATAATTGAACAGCCCAATGTAGATAATATATTTCTTTAAAAAAAAAAGTCAGTTGAATAATATAAAATAAAATAAAGATATGCCCGCAATGGTTTCAACAAAAAAAAAATGTTGTATTAAATTGTGTTTAATAAAAATGTCTAGCTATTATGATATTGTTAAAATATTATGTTCGATCGAAAAACGTACACAATAATTTTATATTTATGCGTGCAATACGGACTTGCGGTCTACGCGAATAGCACTCAAACCACGTTTATAATATATTATCAATATTATTTGCTCATGGCCATAAACGTATAGGGGAATCGTAGAAAAGAAGCAAATTCGTTTAGCTAAGACGTATTTATAATAATATATGCGTTTTTCGTTACCGATTCGAGTGCACATTTTCCAGTAGTACCGCACTATACTTGGGGTCATCCAGACGCATTTCGCAGACGTATTCATATATTTTCAGAACGTTGATAGTGGTACGTACACAAACTCACACAAAATATATAATATATACATCTAGAAAAATAATCATTCCACCTCCATAACCGTATAGACGCATATGCGCATTGGGGCCGAAAATATGTATATATAATAATAATAATAATAATAATAATAATAATAATAATAATATAAGGTACCGGACTGATCCGATAAATCGCCACCGCCGACGGTATATTCCAGCAAAAAACTACCCTTGGCTCTGCTGCCGCCGTTACATTATGCAGAAAAAATGTGCGGGTTGTTTATTTATATTTTATTTTTACTCGCTCCCCATCACCATTTTTTTTTTTCAGGGAGAGAGAGGCAAAAAATCCTTACGCGCTCCGGAATGCGCACACCGAGTCCACTTGCGAATTCAATATTTACGGTAATGCGTGGCCCCGAAATAGCGTGCGTGTATATGTGTGTGTGTGTGTGTGCGCGTGTGCGTGTGTGTAGGTGCATTATTTTTGTGCCGTTATTATTACAAGCGCCAAGCAACCTTTCTTTTTTTTCTATCGTACTTTGCATAATGTCCCAAATAGACGTGTGCGCACGTATATGACAAATTTGATAACGCCATGTATTATACTCGTATATGTATGTGCTTATACATATTACTATAATATATGCGAGTGAGTATAACGCATATGCTTTTATGCAGTCCAAATTGGTCCATGACCCGTTCCTTTCTCGAAAACCCTGAGCTGGTGCGTCTTTTTGACACGCACTTTAATAGGATTTACGCCAAAAAAAAAAGTAGTTTGAGTAATAATAATAATACAAGTAATAATAATAATTCGCTGCATGGGGTTTGGAGCTGTTAAGTGCGACATAAGTCCGTTGTGCGTATACCATGGAATACCCGCAGCTCATCGCCAAGACAGAAAATACCTCTAGAGACGTCTTTCGCCTGTGACGTGGACTTGAAATACCAAAATCCAATTCGACCAGAACCACATTGAGTCAGTGCGAAGTTTTATTCAGGGATTATGCGAAAGATTTTATTTCGTATTTTTTAATCCCAGTCTTACTGGAAGGGCTCTTTTGTGAAAATTAACGATAAAATACTCGTTTGTACCTAGTTTTGACAACTTTATGTTTTAGAGGGAAATCGTTTATTTGTTTTTATCAATGATTATTGATTGTATTATAATTTATAACGTTATGCCGGTTAACATTGTCGAAATCAGTTTGCAAAAAAAATGTTGCACTCATTTATGTATGTTTTTTTTTTCAATTTATTTTGTTGATCACCTAAATGAAAACGTAATATTGTGATTAATTTATGTACCTTTTCATTGGTTATTTGCATAAAACATTAAACTAACAATATTAATAAACAATATTCTTCATTGTATATAATAATATGCACAACGTACAATGTGCATTATTATTATAATATGAACACGGGATGTAATTATAAAAATCAAATTTTAAATATCAATTAAGAGAAAGAAATGTAAGAAACAACGCAGTTGTTTTTAAATAATTTTATTATAATACGGGTTTAATTTTCTACTTTTGTTATTATATCGTGCGACGCAGCGATGATTGTTTGTACAGTATTTATACAGCCATTTAATCCGTCAAATAAAAGTTTTCGGCTTGGTAGCTTTGAAAAAAATTACTTTTTCGTTTTGATTTGTACATGGTATCTGCGGAAGGTTTTAAGCGCATCAAAGCAATACATGAACGAAATTAATAGCATACGTTTGCCATACATTGTTTGCAGTCTCCGTTTCGCATGACCGTATTGTACTTGGCAAGTTTCGTATGATGTGTACATCCAACTACGCGATACGATTTTTCATAACGCTTTATTATTATATTACAATTCGATGTGGTTTTTGAGTGTTTGTTGGCAACTTTTTACAAATTTTGCCCAGTCCCGCGACAGAATAACGCCTGGCGTTAAACGCCGTCGAAAGGACTTATCATATAACAACTATATAGTAACACACGGCGACGTTATATTTTATACTATATTATATAATATGATCAAAAAGACGATCGTAAAATTTAATTTTCTGATTTCCACATTCGCGCAACGTAAAATTATACCTATGTATACGTGAAATAATAGTTATTATTATTGTAGCGTTGGCCATCGGCACCGGAAAACAACACGATTCCGGTGCGGTGTTTATCGACCCAAAATATTATATAAATATGGGCGGAACGGTGTAAATATAACAATAATATATATATAATATGTGTGGCAGGTACGGTGTATTATATAGATTTTCGGCAACGAACGAAATATTTTTTTTCTGTTTTTATTTGTCCTCCTCGGGCCGTATTCCACGCGCCGTTCATTTGTTACCGATATTGTATTATATTCCTTCAAGCCGGTATGATAATAATTTCGCAGTGTAATATTAATTTGTTTATTTTTTACACGGCCTACATGTGATAATACGATTATGGTTATCAGCGTGCGTGTGTGCAGCGGCCCCGGAGACGATAGCGTATACACAACGGAAAAGCCGTCATTAATACCAAAAATATGATTAATGCATTCCTACGCCGATGTCGCCGGTTCCGCCTGTGGGAGCCATTGCCGGATTATCGTCGGATGAGAGCTTAACCGATTTTTAATTTAAAGACGTTTTAGTGGTAAAATTCCAGTGGCGCGCCCCATGACAACAATAATATTATCGTCATCGTGCGCACACTTCCTACTGTTGTAGTTCCCCGTACAAAGGCTGTTCCAAAATTACGAAAAGAACTCATTGATTTTTTTTTTTTTCCGAAAAACTTTTGCTTTTGCACGGATGACAATCACGCCGGTAATCGGGACCGCGCGAAAACGCCCTAACTACACCGAGGAGTACACTCTGTCATGCCGCCACCGCATAAATTATCATTCAGATGAGATGTATTTTTTTTTTACCAACTACTGTAACTTAAAATAATGTGCTTGCCATAGAGAAGATCTCTATATATATTATTGTATCATCGGGGACCGACCATCGACGGAATACTATACATATACCTATTGCGAGTCAATAGGAACTGTATCACTTCTAAGCTAAAGTTTTAAAAAATATGTGTATGTTCAAGGTCTTAAAAAAAATTAACATATTCATTATAATTATTTTTTTATAAATCTTTAAATAATACTTTTTGTAAAGTATAAATAATTTAACAAATAAATAATTCTTTTAGAAACCTATAGAATTGTATCATCTATTATAAATTATAATAAAATTCATTGTAAGATAAAGCATAATAATAGAATAACATGAACATTTTAAAAATAGGATTTCATTTGAAAGACTTAAAAATTGTTGATATTTTATTCAAAATAAGAATTTTGTTCACTTTCTCGTTTTTTTTTTTTTTGTTGATATAAATGAGTGATGATCATGAGTCGTTCGCAAAATATGAACGTAAACGTGACGAACGCGTTCTTTCCAAGCACGGAGATAATGACATAACGTAAGATTACACCTACCAAAATGAATTTTATGTACCTATAATGACTTACGAGTAAAAATATTTTATCAAGTACCTATCTAAGCATACACAAGCAAAGTTCAATCCTGTGATCAATCCTTACCATTATTAGGTACCTATACCTACCTACCGGCTACCTACCTGGAATAAAATATTGATAAAATAAATAATATTGTAATATGAATAATTTATAAACAGCACTGGTAAAGTTTAAAATACAATTTAAATGCAAATCTTTGAAAATATTCTGAAATTATTTATTAATAATAATTTCAAAATAATCTTAACAACAATAAATTGAGAGTTTCATGTTTATTAACATTTCAATGAGTTTTGATAATTCAAAACTAATATTAATGGACAAGAACATAATATTTCTATACTAAATATCTAACTACATATCTCTGTTATTATTCTTAAAACCATTGTAATAAAATCGTATAATGGTACGCAAAAAGTAATTTTAATAAACAGACCATAGTTTATGAAAAATAAATTGGAATTAGTATTCATTAATAATTATATTTTAAAAACTGTTGTATGTATAACATTTAAAAGGAATAGAGCAAAAATGCCATTGAGTACAATTAATTATTGAATAAATATCAAAATAATAATAATTAATAACTATTAAATGCTCATAATATTTCTCAACAGCATAATAAAATTGTATTTTGCCATTCATTTTTACTTATAGATTTGTGTACCGAATTGTTTGTTTAATTCCATTTAAAATAATTTGCATATATTTACTGCTTTAACATGCAGATTTTTCATTTCCTATATATACCTATTAATTTTTTTTTATTATTTTATGTTTTTGTTAATTTTTATTAGACCTTACTGTACGGTTAAGTACATACGTACAACCAGCCGCAATTAACACGTAATTCATGGCGTATCAACATGCAATCACGAAAGCAGCTCGTTCCATATATTTCTCCAGGGTTGTAGGGGTATAGTATAAATACAACATTGTCATGCGAGGGATAGACACGGGCGTACAATAAAAGTATGATATAAGAGATACATCGATGTATGTTGTATAATATACACACAAAGTTGTTGTCTCGAATAACTGGCAAGATTGGCGGGGAGAGGATAGATGAGGGGGGAGGGGGTTAAATGAAAAAAAAAATGAATTATGAATGAAAATATTGTTTTGGAAAATTCAGGGAGAAGTCCCTTGCGTCAGCGACACGCTAATTTTAGACCCAAGTATACGCACAACAGGCTGAGATTGTTGGCCGGCATTCAAAGCACCGTTGGTAATTGACAACAAAACATTAGCGTTTCCTGACGCCGGACTGATTATCATACGGACGTTTTAAAGTCGAAATATAAATGAGAGATAGCTAAAAATATTTACATTAGACCACTTCGACCATTTGACAGCGCGGGACGTTAAAAATTTACTATTCAAATTGTCGCATCGAAATGGAACGTATATAGATTATTTCGTAAAATTTAGTTGACCTTTTATGGGTTCATTTTAGTCGGCTCGTTAATATGTCAGTTTTGGACTTTGGCAGAGAAAACTTCATAGGTAAATTAAACTATACTAGTTTATTATAATCATTCGTTTATGCACCCACTAATGTAATTAGTTTTCCGTGTTGCGTATCCGTGTTAGAAGTATAATATGGCTAAGATATTAATTAAACCACTCGCTTAGACTTGCAGATAAGAATTTAAAAACACTCGCTAATTTATAATTTTTTTAAATTCAAGTACAATATATTATTGCGGGATTTATAATATGACGCGAGTATACATACACATATACCTAGAATAATATATAAGTGTATAACTATATATTATATATATATATACTATGAAAATGATCTGCGAAATAAAAATAAGATTCTACCTCTTTTCGGTATATTGAAATCAGATAGAGTACAAAAGAGAAAATGTATGTACTTATATAAACCTTTTGAACTCTACTTGATGATGGATGTATTTATGAAAAAACTGGGTAGAATCAACAAGAAAGCGACACCGGAAACACGGTGACATGAAAATTCGCAGATAAACGCACGGCAGATCCTGCAAGCGTATAAATATACATATATATTATGTATATGTGTGTCGTGTGTGTGTATATAGCAACTACCTAAACAGTAGATTTGTCGGCAGATTTATTGGTTCGCGTCTTTCAAACCAAAGGAAATAAGTTTTTTCTTTCGATCGTCCGACGGTGTGGTGACGGAGAAGCGAAAGGGAAAAAAGGAGATACCCGCTACAAATATAAATCGTTTTCCCTACGGCTCCTATACCGCTATATATATATATATATTCGATTATTTTTCGATTTCGGGCGGTTCTTTCTATTTTTATTATGCAATTTGTTCTGAATGTACCGAGACATCCGTTTATAGAGACTATTTATATTGATCCAGCTCCAGTGACCGAAACGACTGATCCCTAAGCTTGTTAGTCACATTAAAATTTGCCGTATGCCACATTGTGGTCGAAATGCCAATTGTTCGTCAAATATAACATACCAATATTATATTATATAAATTATACAATGTATAAATGTGTATATATGGCGTGAGTTTAAAATTACAATAATAAATGCGACCAAACATTCGGACGGCCGTTTAAATCTTTATCAAAATATACTTATTTTCAGACTGACAGCTATCCGAAAAAACATCGAAGCAATAAATAAGAAAATCTATTACTTTCCAAAAGTACGGCAATAGTTTTATATTGTGGATTTTCGATTTCTGCAACGTTATATCACCTCTCCCACCATCACCAAAAAAAAAACTTTCCTCTGATGTATTATACCTTTTACGCGTATCCACGAACCACACGGACGATGGGAAAAACTATATGATACATAATATAATATAATATAATATATTATTATATTGATAAAAAGAATTTGTTTCTTTCATACAGTGCTTGTAAAGGTATTGTGTGTAAGAAAGGTGTGATGTCTCTTCCAAGGTCGTAGATTTGAGCCCTGTGAGAATGTATTATTATTTCCATGAAAATTTCGAGCACAAAAATTCAATTTCTCAAGTCGTGAAAATTGTTTGGTCGTAGTATTATGCATTTCAGTGCATCGGATAGTTTATGGTAATCATTATCGGTAACTCAGTCGGTACAACATATTATATCATATAATATAATATTATGACGATGGTTAAAAACAACCTCAGATATTATATTGTGTACAGCCATGCAAATTGCTTTTAGCGTTTACAACTGGAAACGGCGTCGTTGTGACGCGCGTTATAGACAATTTATTATGATAATATATTATCGTTCCTCCCTGCAAGATCGAATACGGTCGATCGAACACGGACGAAATGGGCAGTGAGGTGAATACGTTTTCGCTTTATTATCACGTAGACTCGTAAACGGCCGAAACCACGAAATGCGTTAATGTTTTGTGGGTCTCGTGGTCGTCATGTACCGCGGTATAGTACACGTCGACTAATCGAAAGCCTTTGAAACTTACAACAGCTAGTACACAGTCACCTTGCTCGATATGTCTGAAAATGCATAAGATACGACATGGCGTGAGTAGGCATATATATATATTATATTAGTACCTACCTATACCTACCTATACCTCACGAGAGTTCAACAACTCCGGCGGCTCGTGCAGAACGTTTATAAGGAACCGCAATAGACGGCACGCCATTGAGATTGGTGCCGAGATACCACGCGTTATTAGCGACGAACGTTTAATGGATGTACAATATTATTATATATTATGTATGGAGGAACTGCTAACGGTACGACGACGACAAGACTGCATCGACGACAAGCTTATAGTATACACACGATACGACCTGATGTAGTCGTTCGAATTGTACACAGCGCTTTGTAATCCGACAAGAGATAGAGAAAAAAACTCAGCGGTGTTATTATACCATCGCGCGAGCGTTGTGTTGTCTGCCTGTGCGCGGAGGGAATAAAAAGATATTTTTAAAAAGCGGTGGATATCGTATAGTAATTACTATAATAATAACAATAATAACATTGTATAGTAGGTGTGCTCTCCGAGAACCTATATATATATAATAATATAACGACGGCACCGCGTGCGCGTGCATTACTACAGTGCTGGTATATATCTACCTCTCCCCATTTACCTAAGACTAAAAAATTATTTAAATGGTATAATGGCACAGTCGTCTATTGTAACCTTAACCAAAACTAAAACGGTTTTTATCATTTCTAGAATAATACGATTTAATAACGGTCGTAATAACGTTATAATATCATGAACTCCGCCATACTGTGATGTACAAATATTATTTTTTGAACATTTTATACGGTTTTATTAAAAGATATCATACATTTTATATTGTTGTGCATTTTGAACGCTTTGAGCAATACTATTTCTATTCGCATATCCCGTCTATTGCTTTTTTAAGTGCTTAAAAAGTTTTTTTATTGCATTTTCCCCTCCGGGTTCTTCAAATCCGTGGTTTGTGTAATCGAAACTAGAAGTATTTAAAGATTTAAACAATTGTCACGCCGTACTGCGCTTGTGACCGTGCCGATACTGTTGTACGTACAATCGTAATATTACAATACGACGGAGGAGTAGTAAACGTTCATACGTTTATTCACTGTAATTTGTATTGACTAAATAAAAATCTTTCAGTGTTTGCGTTTCAACAGGAACCTAAATTTTATAGCATTAATTAATGAATAATAGAGGTAGTTACATTATTATACATCTACATCGGCCGTAAAACTCCTAATAAAAAAGTCTCTATAACTTACGGAACATAAAACGTATCGGTTTGACTCTGGTGAATTTTCGTTTTTATTTCGTTTATTATAATATCATATTATGATGTATACACAGGTATAAGCCATTATAGGTATTGTATACAGGTCGGTGTGTGCACACTGCACAGTCGTTAATAGTCATTATTTCAACACACCAACACGACGAGGTTACGAGAGCCACACACGTATTCGTGTTCAAATTCTTACACTGTGTAAGTACAGTGTAACTTATAATATATAATATATTGTATAAATATTTTTTTTAATTAAAAGCTATCCACAGCACCAATGGGTATATTTAATACCATTATCCACTATATCATATTATACACATTTAATACTTCGGGGGTAACGATTATGCCCAGGGGGAAATGCCCTCCCTAGCTATGGGCCTGGTATGGCGCAGTGGTTGGCCTCAGTCACTAAGCATCAGCCGGTGTGGCTAGTTCCTGGATGGGTGATCAACCTAGTTTTAGTGACAAACCCTCGCCAAAAATACACGTGTTCCGAATCAACCGTACTCCCCTGCAGTAATTACAGTTTAATAACTTATTAGTAATAAGTAATAACTATGCAGTCAATGCATATGGTACCTAATCTAACCTTTAAAATAAAAAAAATGAATAATACAAAGCTTATGAATCATAATAATATTATTATATTATTGTGTTATATTTGATCGATGGGTTTTGTTCTCAATAAGAATTCAAGTAGTTTGAAAATGTTTGCCACTAAGTTTACACTTAAGATCATATCAGCCAGGTGGTTGGAGATTCCCAATTGACACCTCTCCTTTTCGTATATTGCGATGGGTTTGACTGAGAGGCGAGGATGTCTCAGAAGAAGCATACGGATTAGGTCTCCTCGTAATATTTTATTTTACCATGCTAATAGTTGTTCTACCATAGTACCATAAGTAATTGTAATGTGTGTCCAGGTATCAATACTGACTACAGCAGCATTCAATTATTATAAATATTTTATTTGTCCATAACTAGGGTCGAGACTAAATATTCTTAAAATGCATAGACAATATTTCAATTACTGTAGTATATTATTTAAACGACTTATAATTATTTACTAATTAAAAGTAGCTATTTTTTTAATAAAACTTAAAACTAACAACAAAATGTTCTGTAATAGATATACTTATTTTAGTTTTTTTTATTTGCTCGAATATTGGCAACATATTTTATACAACATTTTTACGGCAAAATATTAATCAATACAATTTTATTTTATTTTCAGTGATCGTCAAATTCACAGCTTCGTTTGCTGTGTGAAAACTATGATAATAAATAATAATAATAACATGACACTGTTCACTCGCGTTGTACATGCAGGCTAGAGGAAGGACCCAGAAATGTTATAACGAATTGAAAACATGAAATAAATATTTACAACTCGACTCAATGACGAAACATCCGTTTAGCTGTCGAACTAACATCATAAATAATATTATATATTATTTATATGCATATGTAGTGTTATTATAATATGGTGTACAGTTGCGCCGAAAATTTCTTGACGATTGTAAATTTTTCAGCCATTAACGGTTATTATACATTATTATTATAAAATCCTGTATAGCAATTAAAGATACAAATGCAATATGCATGCATAAACGGGATCGACGGATCGTTTACAAAAAATAACAAGCGAACGGGGTATTTTTTTTATTTAGGGGGGAGAGGGGAGTCAAAGTTGACGAGAACCTTTCATATTATAATATATTATATGCATATTTATTTGCGTACTGAAAGTTTTGAAGTTATCCACAGACGTCTGGCAATACGCGTAGACGTATTTACTGAAGGACCTACCTAAGCTATATTATATTATTATACTATATAACTCATAATAGATGTATGTAGTGTGGCCCTTATTTCAAATGCATTTTATTTCACTGTCTTTTAAATAGAAAATTTTAATTTTTTGTAACGGGATTTTTAGCACTATTTCGGGTACTTTAATTATATCAGATTAATTCGGGTTCCAAGCACCAACAAAATTCTCTGAAGCAAATATGTCTAAAAAATTACATTCTGTCAATGTCAAAATAACATTTGTTTGTAAAATGTATCAAACTCATTATGTAGTCGTGGCGTGAATAATTTGAAGATATTTTGTCTTTGAAAAATGATATTTTGGCACCAGCCACCAGAAACACAGCGCCTTCATACATCTATCACTCACTAATTAAAAAGCAAAAAAATTGAAAAAAAACAAGCTGTGTGTAACTAGTGGACAAAATTAATTTTGGCTATATGTATTCAACCAATCTTTGCCTTAAATAAAAAATTAATAAAAACGCGTTGTTTGGTTTATATTTGGCTATTTATTTTTAATAATTTATAGGTATTATATAGGTAGATCGTAGGTTGTATACAGCCACTTTAAATCGAAATAATATAAAACCCCATAATAGATTATAGGTTAAACATCGTATTGTATAAATTATAAATTTACTTAATCAAAAGTTGAGCATAATAATAATATTCCATCACGAAATTACAAGCGACGTTCAGAAGATGTAAAACTTTTTGTGATTTCTATAGGTGAAATGGTGTAATTGCCATTCCTTACTAGAAAGTTACGAGAAAACGACTTGCATCTGGGGTAATATTTTTCAAAAGCCTACCCTAAGTATAGATATATGTAACAACTGGAGAATTTTTCGTAAAGATAAAACTGCAGCAGTTTCCCTCATATAAAAACAAAATTACGAAATTATTTTCGCCGCACCTAAACCTGGTACACGAGATACGGACGGTGTATACACATATAAGAAGTAAGTCGGGTGGTGGTTCGAGGAATGCAATATACGATGGAGGGGATACACTGCGGCAGGGGTAGATGCCATGCAATAAACCCGAACGATGCCGATAAATTAAGTTCGCCAGCAGTCTCCTCGCACGCGCGCGCATCTCTTACCCCGTGTGCTTGTGGCTTCGGTGGCAGTGGCGGCAGTGGCGACGACGCGAAAACGCCGGCGACTTCCTCGGCGACAAATCATACGGTAAGGGTGGTTGGGGGAGAGTGGCTGTAAGGGGGGGGGGGGAGGCCGCAATACGGAACGGCATTTTGGCAACCGCGCCCGTCTTCCGGTCGGCACGAGAGAATCATATTTTACCCCTATACCCCACCCGACCAAGACGATGTATGCAAATATTGCCCCCGACGTCTACACACACAAATATATATGTATATAATAATAATATAATAGTGTACATAATATAATATACTTTCCGACCAAACGAATTTGTACACTGTTTGATATTGTTATAATAACATAACGCTGCTGCACTGGCAAAACGACCCCGCGCGCCTCACTATATTATACAATATCTTATAATTTACACACCGCCAATGTATACATATAATTCTCGTGCCTTATAGTGCAGTTTGTGAACATTGTTTGCCGGTATAATGTAAATGACTCCCCTGAGTGAGAGGGTCTGACTTGGAATGCCCCGCGACGCGGACGGGACGGGGCTGTGTACCGACGAAGCTTGACGATGATGATATTATTATAATAATTGATAGGTAATAATAATGACAACGCGTTTTTCGTATAAATATATTATAATATGCATCAACTTGTCTCGGTCAGATAAAATATTATATTGTGATGTATTAATCGTGAGTGGTTGATGAAGAATTCAACCACTAAACGAAATTATGTTCACCAATATAATATTATAATATTATTAGAATACAGCTATAGCTTTCCAGTTGAATGAAATATACCAAAATAAGTTTATCAGAACGATGAAAACATAATTATATCATCATTCGTTATATTGTAATCAATCGTAGAGTTAAAATAATAATGGCAAACACTGCCGACGAGTTGGTTAGAGTAGATTGAGACATAGAGTGGACCATCATTTACTTTTATTTTAAAGTAAAGGTAAAATAAAAAAATTTTTTCATTATTTTTTGACCGTCTACCTATTACTATTATTAATACTTAATATTGATAGTGCAATATCATAATATACGAATACTAACCTAAACAGGAAATTAAAATCAGACCATGTTATCGAATATAAACATAAATTATTTTCATTTTGAAACTATTTATAACAAAACGACGAACTTAATATATTATATAAAATTACGGTATATAGGACACGATTTGTTGATTATGTAGGTACACAGTTTTTTATATTTCAATTTATTCAATACTGTGCGTTCTACCGACGATCATAAAGACTGATAATCTAATAAAATAAAATAATATATTCATGTCGAATACGGCCACGTTTTTTTTATTATTATTTTATTAACAAATAAACTTAAGTAAAAAACGACTACACGAGTCAAAAATCTTTACTGTTCTCATAACAATATAGACAATGAAGTTATTTTTGGTATTTTTTTTTTATTTTTCCACTGGACCGTATGGTAGTAAATTATTATCATTTGACACCTCCATCGGAATACCAGCGTCGTGCCGACTATAATAATACCTACCTAGCTATATATATCATTATAGACTTTTATTCTATCACCGACCTAGACTGCAAAGTTTCTCCCCTACTGATACTTTACGAGTGTTTTTTTTTTGTCCCCCGATTTTGTTTTATTTATTGTATCGTTTTGTCGTCCCACAGGCGCGTGCGCGCACGTTTTCGTCCATCGACAACAACTGTACGGAACGGGGTTGCCGCACCGCCGTCATATGATTATTGTCGCGTAGAAACGATTTTCGGTATTTCTGTTTCCGCAATTAAATGTCGTCGGCGGTGGCGCTGCAGCAGTGGAAAAAGAGTATACTATTATTATTATTATTATTATTATTATTATTACATACACTAGCCGGGAGGAGTGTGAGCGTTTACGAGAGGGTAGAGGGATACTGCGGCGGCGGCGGCGGCGGTTATTTACTGCGCGCGCTCCGCACGATAAATCACAGCGGCTGCGGTGACGGCGGCAGTGGCAAAGGGGTTGTGTGGCTCACGGAATGCGTTATTATACATATATAATATATATATGTGTGTGTGTACATAATACATACATACGTATAATATGTATACGGGGTTTCCAAAACACGAGACGACGCACACACACACACACCCACACGCACTCTCTGAGGTGTCTGAGGGGATAAACACCCTCTGCTCGATCGTGTGTGTCTGCGTGTTTGGGTGTGAGCGTGTGTGTGTTTTATATGTTTTGTATTCGTTTTCATGTGTGTGGTCTTGGCGGTCGTGCCCGTGCCAATTGATAATGATAATAATAATACGCTAGCTTATAATGTGTATACGTGTGTGCAACGACGACTACGAGGCGATGTGTCATTCGACCGGAGAGATGTATTTTTCAACGTGCCTTGCCTACGTTATATAATGTCATTATTATTATTATTATTATTTTATACATGCGCGCATGCACACATCGCGTCTGTGTTTAGCTGCATTGTGTTCCCCTAAAACGCTTTTTATCGAATTAAAACGTATAAAACGCCGTAACATCTATAATATATAGGTATAATACGTGCGGACAATGGACATGATATTATAGTACAAGACGCGTATGCCCCGAACGCACTGTAAACACACACACACACGAGCTTGGCGCTGTTCGGACTTTTATTGCTCGACAAGACACCCTCGAAAGCGACGACGTCTGTCAAAGGTCGAGTCGTATATAATGTGCTATACAATTCAGAGAGGGCGAGCAAAATCATATATTTATCACCGTCTCGAGATATTCGTCGTCGTCGTCGTCGTCTAATGTTACATGAAAAGGCACCGATATTTTTCACTCGAAAAAAAAAACATTGGGTGTCATTAACCTGTTTTTTTTCTTCAAATCAATCCTATTTTATATCAACTGAACAGTTTATGTGCATATATAATATTGAGACCGTAATTATATCATAGTATTAATAATAATTATCATATTATGATAGTTGTATAATATTAAAACAAAATAAAGTCATCCATTAAAGAAGCCATTTGACAACGTCGAAACATTTTTAAAAGTACTTCGTTACTTTGTTTAATTTTAATAATCCTTAATACGACGTGGATACGCCGAGAAGAATGGTTTAAAAATATAAATTTTCGTTTTTAAAACGGTATTCTAGGTCCCAATTATTTTTTTTCTAAGTATAATTGTCTGGAACGAGTAAGTATATATTTTTAACTTATTTTCAAATCCCTCAAGTGTTTCTAACTGATGATTTACTTGGGCCAAACCGACTAATGTTAACACACCCTAACTATACCAAATTTAACTAATTTCACAATATTTTGTATATTATATAGTTTTTTATATTATATAGGATATATTATTTATTTTAAAGATAATAATGGTAATTAATATAATTTAATATTATTTACCAATAACATTATGTCAACACACAATAAGTAACAATACCATTTTTATAAATATATAACCGCGTAAGTGTTGCTTTTGGATATTTTACTAATTTTTATGTTAACACAATATTATGTTAGGGTGAAATATTCCATAAAAGTGTATTACGGTCTACGGAGTGTATTATGAGCATACTACAGGTTTCTTGAATCCTGATAGGTGAAAAATATAAAAATATTTTAACTTATTAAATATTTTTGGGTCATCATGAAATGATGGATTTAAAGTAGGTTAATATTATATGAACAATAAACATATTACCTACAAATTTAAATTTTTTAAATATATTATTCGTATATTATAGTAGCAGTCTATAATTTATGGTCGTTGGAACCTATAAGGTGATTTATAATATAAAAATATAGAAATAAAATCGTTTTTTTTTTTTATTATTATTTTATTTATTTTATTATTTTTTATGCCCCGATGTAATAATCCAAATAGTTTTGCTATAATAATAATACGTTTATATTATATAGTATGTATGCTCTATATAATATGTATGTGTCACGCATTGTTTGTGATTTCAATAATTTTATTGACTTAAACGGCAGCAGAATGGTCGTGAACAAGTCAACTGGCCAATTGGACCATTATCTCGGATAAGTCACTGTACGACAATAATATTAATTAAATTTTCATTAAGGTAGCTGCAGGTTCACTGGGTGCAATGTCCATAGAAAACGTATCACAATTTAGGACGAAGTAGTCGTAAGTAGTATAGATCGATTAAACTATTCTCATTTAATTTTTAAAATACAACAGTATAGACCAGCAACGGTTTAAACACTTAAAAAATAAATTTTCTTTTTACAAATTATAATCAAGACAACGGAGATGAAATAAAAAGAATTGTTTGGTGAACAAAAACATTTTGTTCCACGAGCTGAAACCATTTTATAAAACATGTGTTATAGACGAAAGAAGAATCTGTTATTTCATTATTGTTGCCACTAGCCATATGAGTTGTAAGTATATAATATATTATTATGTATATAATGCACCAAACAATTATACACAGACGTAAACACATTTTAAACAACTTCGTTTGCAATAATTCTTGTCTAGAGTTGTTGTTTTCTATTAATAAACAAATTATAAGAAATGTAGTACAAGTGTTATAAAGGCTTTATTTCCGTTTACTAATGTTAATTAATATCGTGTTTGTAATAATATCGTCACATTCTTTAGTTATTGTCTTTCAGATTAAATAATTTATGATTTTCAAATTAGAAATCATGTAATTTAATCAGCTAATTAAATTAAACGTATTTTACTTAAGTTTCTTTAACTTAACCCGTTGATTATTTACGAGTTAGCATTAACTTTTAATTAAACGAAATTTAAGTCAAATTCGTCGAATTTACATAATGTCAAGTTATACTCGCTGTTGAATCCGACACAATATCATACATTTGTTTTATTTGTCGTTTTAATTTTTGGCAAATAACCATTAAGAGCCTGATGGTTTTTGCTTTTCCAACTTTTTAATTTAAATCATGTGTTAATATAAATACATAGGCCTTTTATATTTTGTATAATAACAAAAAAAATCTATGCTTATGAGGTAACGACTTTAGAGATTCGTGTCACTGATTACGCAAATAACGGGTTGGACAAGCACCACAGCGATTATATCCACTGATATATTACCCTGGTTGTATGTAAATTATTATACATTTTACATTATCGCATTTAAATTAAAATACGTGTGTTTATTATAGAATGTACCTACTTTATTCAAAATTTATATTATAAAATAAATAATACCTAATATAATATTCTATTATAATTTTTCACCCGAAACGCAAGCAAGACCGCGGAATTATACCTAATAACTATTATTATTACACTTCACAATTATAGTAATTATGAATCATTTTAAAATTCATTGCGATAAGTTTGAAAAAACCGTTTAATTGATATAAACTTATGTTATATTATTATTTACCGACATCATTATTATTTTTTTTCTACAACCGAAAATTGTATCTATGCGACTCTCGCAGCAGGCTCCAATGCGATACGCGGTCGTATGATTTATACGTGAAAAAAACCGGAAACGTGTTCATGAAACTGTATCGAACGACGTAAACGGTGATAATCACTGTGTACCGAGTCAAGCCAGTCAGTCAATGATCATGACGCCCGTACAGCCTATATATAGCTAGTATTACACATTATATTATTACTATACAGAAGAGGTTCAAGTCCAAGGTTGCGGTGCGTTCGGATATGCCAAGGTCAAAATGTGTTATGACTTTGCCGAGTGAGCGGTGCAGGGTAGTTGTACCGACCGGCCGTAAACCGAAACGCCTTTAACCGGCGATGATAAGTAAAAAACTGTAATGTTTACAGTGGGTATGCCACGAGTAAACAAACGGCGAGGGACTTGATAGAAAAACAAAAAAAAAGATATTTTTTCGGACACGTAGCATGTATACAGCCTGCGCCCGACAGCCTTGTTGTGTGCTCGCCGGCCATGTGGCTGCATCGTCTCCGTAATCTTTTAACGGCACCCCGCCTTGTACAAACACCGATCAGTCGATTTCACCGAGTTAAAATAATATTATTATTATTATTATTGTTCTTCGCGCCGCCGAAATTGGGATGATCGTGGAGAGATTATAATATTATACGCTGCGACCTCGGTAGCTATCGCAACTGTATATTACGTATATTATTTTAATGTGCGAACGTTGCGAAGTCTTTTCGACCTCTGACGCCGTTCACGTGTTTTCATTGCCCGTCGGCCATTTGTCCGCTAGAGACCGTAATATTTTGTTTTCCCCGAAAAGTGTTTTCCAATAAAATATATCCATCATAATTCTGCGACACGACGTAACAAATTTAACCACCTCACGCCGTATCACATGTACAAACGGGTACAGGTGGTTCTGGTATATTCGATTTCGGGTTTCCGTATATAACACATTACGGACGGTCCTTATCCATCTCGCAAAATTCTTTAACGCCGTCCGAGGCAGCCGGTAAGGACGCTTTCAAAGAACGTTTTCTGTTCGTTCCTAGCTGTTTATGCCCCACAAATACGCGGAAGAGGCTTCCCGTTTACAATCTGTTTAATATCACGAATATTATTCGGTTGACCTATCGTTTCTGGTCAATATTTTGTCAGGCACCCATTTCCATTAAAATTGTAAGTTTCCTTTATCCACGAATGCTAACCAAATGAGATGCAGATCAATTTCACGTTTCCACCAAAAGAATTTCAATACTATTAAAATAAATTATGTTATACGGGTAGGTAAGTATTTTAAAATACAACAAAATATTGAAAAACATTATGATATAGGTACATTATAATCAATACAATATACCCTTCATTTAATACAATTAAAATGTATTATTTATTATTATTTTATTATTATTGTTTATTTATTTTTACAATATAAAAAATATTTTAATTTAACTTTTGATGGAAACAATTCACATCCGCCCGTCTGGTTAATGTCAACAAATTATCGGTGATAGGTTAGGTTTTATTAGCAGTCGATCAATAGCATATTTTGTTGCACCTTAAGATTGTATTCGCAATTCATCGATATCAAAATTTCGTGAATTTTCAGCTTAACGGCTTGTTTGAAACGCTTATTGCTATAGCTGCAATAGCTATAAAATATCATTAAATATTATAGTCAGAGCACTATTTCAGAAATATTATTAACTCCATTTGTCTGTTTCTTCTTTTGTTTTAGTGTACATCATAATGATATTATAACTTATAAGTAACATACCTATAATAAAGGAATATATTGTGCCGCTACATTACGATGCACCTAATATTCTAAACGTGCAGCCGCGCCCCACCGGTGGAAGTATAATAATTTGTTTTTTGAGTTTAATTTAAAAAGTAAAACAAAAAAAAACTATACCGTCGAATACGCATCACGTTACTTCGGAACATATGTATAATACTATTAAAATATATAAATATTTATATATATATATATAATATGTACAATATACACAATGAGATTGGTAGTTAAACGGGTGTACTATACATTATATTCTTCCGATTCTTTATTATTTTTTTTGTTTTCGTATTTAAGGGTTGCACCGGATCGTAACAGCCACGCCCTGCGTGACTGCCGCCACAACCTCCGATGCAATTACAAGTTCTTCTCTTTGTCTCGTGATCCCGGCGTTTAGGTAGGTATACGCAGCGAGGAAAGTGGCAGTAATTAAACGCCAGCGCATAAATCGAAAACCAATTAATAGGGTCGGCCCGCCGGCCGCGTAACGTAATTTTCCCAGGGCTAACGCTGGGATAATACATTGTTGTATCATATAATAATATGTAATAGGTACATAATAATAATACACAATATATATCGGTCGTTTACACGCGCGAGCATAATAACGCACTTCGTTCCAGCTTATCGGCCTGCACTCGGTATTCGCAATATTATATTATTATTATACGCAAACACAGTTAAACGAGTGTAAATTTCTGATGATATAATATTATATTATTATAACAATATTATAATAATAATGATAATATTATTATATATTATGGGCTGCGGCCTGTACAGGCATAATATAATACTTGGAAGTCCGCCGTCGACGATACATATTGTCCGATATCGGATTTCCGGTGCTCGCCGTTATAATAATCTATAATAGTTTACTCGGTATACCTCATCTGCCTATAATACTCAACTCTATTCAAGCGCAGCTAGTATGGTAATATATAGTGATATTCATACGTCGTTATTACAATATTATTATTATATCGATTTCGAATTCATATTTAGCAACGTTATTGATGCGATACCGTCCATGTTGTACATAATAATATCATTCTATTGAAATATTTTACGTCCATTTATTTAACAAAAAATTTCACCCATAAAATAACATTTTTTGTACAGAAATATTTGTCATCGATATTGTTAAACAAACACGGTATTTACCTATACAATTCATGTACCTCCTACGCGACTACGATTTGTCGATTGGCGATTACGTATATTATATTATAAATATATATTTTTTGTTATAGAGTATTATTATCTTTATACGTTAACGTTAATATTTTATTACACAAGAAACGTTAACGACCGCAAAAAACAACCATATATCGAGAGCAGCAAATAATAATGTAGAAGGTTCGATATATATTTAAAAAAAAATTCTCATCCTTATGCATTGCAATACGTGTATTTATAATATCCATCTATAACGTGTATCTTGGTTAATAAAAACTTCATTAACCATGTACCAATACACTTCATCATATTATTTATCTTATCGAAGTCGTCAATTGTATCCATTATATTATGTTAAACACCAACACAAATACCAACATTTGTTATTTCCTTTTCTTTCAAAACAAAACCAGTTTGCGCACATTATTATAATATCTTTCAATATATCGGTAAAAGTACGCAATTAAACTCGGACAGCCATCTCTCTATATCCAAACAGCTTTGGTACTGTACTCTCTGTAATATATTATTATATATCAACGTGTTCTTGAAACATTTTTTCCTCTCAAAGGCACATTTTTGCATACTCTGGCGCACAGTCTTTAATAAATCAATTACGGAATTGAAAGTTTCACGTATTTTGTGTGTACACTGTAGTACAGTTCAGTTAAATATATTCATATATAATATATATATTCTCCGACGCTGTTTCACGATTTCGCTTAACACATTAGCTCGTTTTAAATCGTCCACCCCCTAACGATTTGGGTAACTCGAGAATAGCAAAAATAAAAGAATAAGAAAAGAAAAGCTTTTTTCCCTTCTGTATTACCATAACATTCAACGCATTTATTTTTTATACAGTTATCTTGGTTAGAGCAGTTTTTTTTATCATACACATCGTGACATTGTAAACGGTTTGTGTTTATCGTACAACTCCATTTGTATGCATGGCCCGACGCCTATTAATCATTTAAATTTGAAATCGTTTTCTATCGTTTCACTGTTTAATACCATAATATATTGTATATTACAAGACGGTAACTAAGAGAGTATTCGACAAACACAAATACGGTTAGTCGTTTGTTAATCATTACCGGATACACTGCACAATGGGCACATTTGGAATTGGTTTTGGAAGTTCATTATAGAGGAACCATCATACTATTATTATTATTACTATTATTGCTGACAGCCGTCTTGAGGCTCTGAATTGAAATTGCCACTTATTTTAAATACTAATATACTTTCCCCCCTTAATAATGTAGATTATAATAATTCTGAAGCGATGATCGATAACTGTTTTTGTATACCTACCAACTAGTGTATTGGGCATAAAGAAATGTAGAATAAGCTTTAAAGAAAATATAAATACGTAGGTACAATTCATATTAACAAAATATTTTACACACCTACATATTATAATGGTAACTTTTCAGAACGTTCTTGTAAATATTTAAGTCATATTATCTATATAAGGTATAGATCAATATTGCGTTGAAGTATTCAACAACTGGACACGTTATAATTAGACATTTTCACCTCCCACGTAACCTGCTTTGTAGAGTATAACGTAATTTTGTATAACATATATTATACCTAACTCGTACTACCTACAGCAGTTCACACAATCACATAAATTTGTTGGAAATATTTTCGCACTCGTATATTCCGCTTATTTAAAGGCATCAAGTTTTCCCATCGCAAGTCGTAGAAAATAATATACACGCATGAGTCTAAATCACGTGTCGACTTTAACGACCGTCTCTGAGCAGGAATCTGTCTCGGACACACACACACACGCGACACACACTCGCGTAATATTATAACTGAAACCTGTTTCGGAGGAACCTTTTTTTTTACACGGTGCCCACGCGGCCAGCGGTGTTTATAATATGTACAAAACGTCGCCATCTGGCCACCAGACCGACTGCTACAGCTATAAGACAGTTGCATTATAATACGAAGGCGGCGTGTGGAGACGAAGACCTTTTCCCCTCTCGTGTCTTATCTGTCCCCCACGATCGTCGTGTTTTGTGCGCGGTGTAACAATTAGGTTTGCGACACAACTTCGGCAACGCATTTGTCTTCCGAAACACACACGACCGCGCGTACTACAGGACCACCACCGGGGGTGACTTGTATACCGCTCTTTTTCTCGGTATCCCACCTCGGTCGTCGACGCACTACAGCCGCCACCGCCGCTGACGACGACGCCGATTGTGTTTTTCTATTTTTACACAAATTCACCCTCTTGTACACACTGATTTCCGGTAAACAATGGCACGCCGCTTTGAAGCCGGTTATCGAAAACGTCATGTTGACTCAGGCCCATACAATATAATGTAATATTATTATGTATTATGTACTATATTATATTGTATAGTGGGGACCTATATTATATTATATTATATGTTCTAAGTTTTTTTTTTATGTCAAAAAGATCAAGAAAACTCTTACATACAGCCGTTTTTAAATTGTTCATACAGGTGAACTCATGATATTATGTAGCACAACATTACGCGGTGGTTCGATATAATCGAACGAAAAGAGCAACAGTAGTATGTTGTAATGAACAGAATAATATTTAAATTTAAATAAAAATAGAAATGAGTATATTATTATAATGGTTAATTTGGATCAATTATGAGTACGGAAGGAAAATCTAATATTCGATATCAACATTTGTTATCAGACGAAATTTGAGAAAGGTTGATGTTTTCGAGGAGGATGTATTTTCGATGTGTTCTACATAAAAATTTTAAAAACAACTTAATATTATGATTATTTTTCATACGATTTAGATTAAATTAATACGTATATAAATTGGAATATGCAAATTTTTAATTTTATGAAAAGAAATTGATATTATGAGAGAATGAACATTTGTTGTTGAAATGAAAGCATAGTTATTTTATATACAAAGTACAACATATTAACTTATATAATATAATATAAAATGTTACAATAATATACTTTAAATTTTTTATAATTATAACTTACTTTTAATAGAAGATAAAGTTCCGAAACATATTATTTTCTTCTACAACCAATATTTTCACAACAATATTGCTTGTGTATATTATTATATTAATTTTTTTTTTTTTTTTTATTAGATCTTAAGGCTTCGACGACTGAGGTCATTAGCCTCTAAGGTTGATAGGGTTGGTGCAGTAGGGTTGGGACTGTTGGTACGGTCGGTTAGGAACACGTGTATGTGTGAAAAGGTTTTTGCGCACAACGAACCCAGATGGTCACCCATCTGAGAACTAGTGGCAGCGGCCGTTGCTTACTCTTAATCACGTCGCGTGATTAATTTCAGCCACTGCGCCGCGCCTAGTCACATTATATTAATTGTATTTCATCGGTTCATAATATAACAGCTTTGTAATAAAGACGTATAATAGATTGTAAGATGTACCTATACAAATATTGAACATTTTAGAATATAAATGTGTAAAAAAAAGTAAAAAATGTAGTGAAACGTAACACGTGTGATTAAATATTTATTCGCTTCTACATTACCAATACACTTTTGAAATATTATAATCTCAATATTACAGTTTATCATTAATATAAGCGTAGAAGTGTAGCAGAAGACAATAAAAAATGAAATATTTCTATTTTTTTAATATAATAAATTAAATGTTTACAAACACCTTTTTTTATGTTATGGAATGCATTTCGCCCCTTTTTAAAAGCTTAATGTTGTGAGAGCTTTAATGTAAAAGCAAATTCACCATAACACTTAGGGTAAAAAACTAAACACAACATCATTTTTATCGTCTTATTACAAAGTGGTTAGCTCAGTTAGTAAGTTATTTCTGAGTGTTCACTATAATTTGATAAAACTATGTTCAAAAACAAGTAATTTTATTTCGTATTCTTTAATATTTTAAATAATTAAAAGTGATAATTTAGTATCCAAACAAGATAAAAGTAACTCTGAATTTTTGATTTGCGCAAAAAAAAGAAATATTTTTTTTATTGTATTAATATGATAAAAATATGACTCGTTTTAGGAACGGGATAAAATATAATATAAATATACGACGTAAAATAATATTATGTTTAACGTAACTCACACGGAGTTTACGGGAACGATTTTTGATTATAATAGAAATAACCGATGAGCAGATAACAAAATAACTAATAATTTAAAAGAAATCACCCGAATCATTAATTATAGATAATATAAATGATATCATACTATGTTATGAATGATTCGTGAGGAGACGTTTCAACATCTGATAAAGTCGTCATCGGTGTCTTTGTTGTTTTACATATTATTATAATAATATTATATGATTCTGTTTTGTGCGTTGATCATGCGCCGCACGTGTATTATAATGATCGTGGAATTTCGCGCTCGTCCTGCCGAGCCGGTAAATGGTTAATTTTGCTCGTTAAACCAAACCTAACGTACGATGACTCTAAAGCTGGAGACCTCATGCGAACGTGCGTGTGTGTTTGTGTGTGTGTGTGTTTAAATCTCATTTTTCCTCCTACTCCGTCCCCTGCTATCTCGTTGAAAAATAAAAATAAGATCCTCTGCTTTATACCACAAACAACTACTATAATACACGACTTTACGATTTATCTGAGACACGCGGTCTTAACCTCCGGGCACACAAATAAGAACAATACGTATAAATAATTGTCATGAAGTCGGTTTTTCAGTCGGGGATATTCGTGTGCGCGCGCCATTACATGTACGAGCACATAGTCACGACCATCCGAAAAATGTCACGGAGAAATCTACGATTTTTATCTTTCTCTCTGTCCGTCTCTCTCTAGCTGGCTCGTTTGCTTTTCCTCGCGCTGTGCTGCGCGCGTACGATTTAATTTATTCTCTCTTCATTTTTTTTTTTTTTTTTTTATCCATATCAGACATAATTTTTCAAAACGCTCGCACGGTTTCTTTATTAGAAAAAAAAAATAGGAAGAATAAACCCAAGCGAGTCGCCCCGTGCAGTATTATACACAGCATATATTATATTATAATATAATAACTGTAGTTACGCGGTACTTATATGGTGGGTACACGCCGTTTATGTTTCGGACATTATGAATACGAATAATAATAATAAACATACCTCCCCAAGACTTGATATACGCATACACATTATATATATACACATAATATTAAAGCCTACCTTAACCGTCTCCATACGTACGCTGTTCCGCGTGCCTGTCACGAACATTGCATAAAGTCACGTCAACGGTTGGCGAGTAATACATTTTATTTTGATCGAATTATTACGTATTATTATATACTTGCCCGGTTCGCTGCGCCCCCCGACGACCACCTTGTTTGCCCGGCACGGAAATTTTGCCACTCCACCGACCCATCTCAGTACACACAACTAATGTATATAATAATTATAGCGACCTACAAGTCTTAAAAATCTATACGAACATAGTAACAATATGGCTATCAGTTACGCAACTAAAAAATAATCGTTGAAAATCGGTTAATTTTTACAGTAAATTAGTTGAAAGCACACAATGGGGCTAGGTATTCAGTAGACCACGAATGAAACGTTAAAAAGCATTCGGTGTGACAACAATTATACAATTATCGCACTATAGCTATATTATAGTATGCATAGTATTTTGGTTTTATGTAGGTTATGACTGTAATATTTATTCACGTGAATTTTAAATATTCTTTAATATTTTTAGGTGATGTGTGTTTAAGGATGCATATTATTATTAATTTAATCAAAATTCCATCATTCTAAGTGAGAAACATGGGCCTCCCATCAAATTTTACCCCATGCGTCGTTTAATATCCTACAAAATTAATTTCGAGTGAGTGTCGATCAAATTTGCATAATAATAATTACAATTAAATTAAGAGGAAAAAATTAAACATTCATTAAGCGTGTTATTTAATTTGATGAAATTTACAATATGACTTAAATATAACAGCTCATGGTATTCATAAAACTTTTTTTAATAACCCATTAGTGGCTATAATTCCTAATATGTTTGAAGCTATTGAATGTTCTATTTTTACAATGAATTAGGAATGACAATGTTTAATAATTGCATATGTTTTAATCACTTATATATTTAATCATCATAATATTTAATAATATTATTGTTAATTCATTCAAAAATAGTTTAGGTTGCATGTTTATACAGACTAAAACTGCATTTAATGTCCCATTACTATAATGTGAATTTTTACTTTGTAATTACAACAAGCATCCTTTACATTGGGTTTTAGATGACAAATACTATTGTCATACAAACGAAAGAAAACAATATAGTATTTTTAATGTTTATCTTCAAGTTATTTGCACACTTAACAAAATAGGATCAATATATTTTTGAAAGTTTAACACTTAAAGTTATGCATATTATGTTTTAATAATACTACTAGATACATTGCTACACTATTATTAGGACATCGAAAGTATTGCTAACTTCATAAAAAAACAAAATTAGAAAGCTATTTCTTTGAATTATGAAACTGAGTTTCTTAATTTAGTGGATAAATTAAGTTGGTATATGTTATTATTAAGTAACATTATGCAGGTTACCTACAAAGTAGACAGTGGTATTTTTTTTATCTACAACTATGATCTAAGACAGTGAAAAATGCATTTATACGGTATAAATAAAAGTAGATTATAGGAAATATGTTTTTGGCAACTTTAACCACCTAGTAAATTAGAAAAGGAAAATTGGCATGAATTGTAACAGTTTTGGATAACATGTCTGATTTTGGGTCACCCTATACAGAAGTAAAAGAGATCCTGCAGGGTCGTTTTGGATCCCCTCCGGGAGCTATCCGGGATTTAGAGTGCGGCGACCAGGGGATGTAATTGTAATAAGCACTCGAGCTGGCCCCTCATAGTACATAATTTGTCATTGCGACTTAAACGACTTGGTCTCTTCGAGACCACAAACAAAAATAAAAAAAAATAAAATAATGTGCATTTATATCCTTCTTTAAGAAGAAAAAAACTACCACTTGTGTTATAGTCTCTAATAAACAATGTAATCCTTCTCCCATTACACTATTCCCTCCCGCCGCGCCACCGGTACGTCCTTTGGCACAACAACCCCTTGAACGGGTTTTGCGTGCTACCTATACAGACAAAGTTCCGCCAGCCCACGCATGCATGTGTGTGTTATTATATTCGAGGAAAGTAATTTAATCGAGTTAAAACCAATAACAACTACAATGTATTGATTAAGCAACATCTGGCTACCGATAATTAATTCTTCAGTGGTTGTTTTTTTCGGCGTTAATGTTCACATGACACGCACGCCGAACTCACACCCCTTCCACCCCTTCCCTGTCCCACAGTTACACGCTGTGTGTGTCCTAATTGCGTTTATTGTTAAATCATTTTCTATCAACACGGGCGAAAAATAAAGTATACAATATAATAAATTATAATATATCATTATTATTATTATTATTATTATTATTATTATGTGTTAATGATTAAAACCGTTGAACCGTTGATATCAGGCTTCCCCGTGGGGCCATCGATGACATCCGTGTAGTACTCCGTCACGCACACTTTTGATGCATGTAAAAATGTAGGTACAAAAATAATAATAATTGTGCTTGGTTTTTTTAATCTACGGCAGAATAGTATCGTGTACTGTGTTAACCTTTCTTACCGAAGGCCAATGTGAAAACCAAATTGGTTTTTAACCATTAAACGTTTTTTTTTTTTTTTAGAAAACTACTAGTTTTTCACACAAGTTGCATATTATTGCATTTACAGGCTTACAGTGATTTTTAATTTATCTTTAAGACTTGGTGAGCGGTTGTATAATTATAATATACGGTAAATTCAAAAATTCCCGTTCTTAGGTTAAATAAAATAGAGTGATATTATATAGATTTTGTTACAGAGTTCACAAATTGCATTGAAATTAATATTTTTACTGAAATAGGCACTACCAGAAATATTAAATGTTGAATTTACCGTTGGTAAAAATATATAGTGAATAATGTTTTGTATAAAACGTAATTTTCAGTAGCAAACAACAATACGGTCCATGGTAAACAATATTGTGGTATTTCCACGGGGCTTATTCGCAGCCAACTAATTTTCAACTTCTTCGATTTGTTCATCCACGAAAAATTAAGTTTATTGAACACAAAAAAGGTAGAAACATTTCAATCCATATTATCTCAGATAACACGAATGAATGTCGTATCGTTTTTTTTTTTTTTATTATTCAGAGTTGTATGAAAATATTACAAAATCGTTTATAATAAATTGAGCTCGAGCGTTATTTACAATATATACCTTATATATACAATATATACCTACCAATTCTAAGATATTTTTTATTTTTAGCATTTAGTTTGTCTGTCACTATCAACATTTTCGGTTATAACAAGTCAAGTCTTATGAAGGTCTTATAGAATATTATGTATCATATATATATTAGAAGTTTATTGCGTAATATCATATGGTACTCTAGATTAAGCCATTTTAATTTTCTATAGTTTTCAAAAAAAATTGTGGAAGAAAACAGTACTAAAAACCACCACACTTTCACAGTGTCTCTTGGGAAACACCGGTTTTACAAAAACTTTTCACATTTTTTACAACTTTTTAATAATCCTAGAGACTTGAAATGTTCTAACATTTGTTATAATTTTGCTCTTTTTATTATATACAATTTGTAATTTTAATTTTAAAACCCTAAGGCTTAAAGTTTAATATAAGATGAATAATAATGTGTTATTCTATTATAACTTAATTTAAAATATCAGAAAAGTCGACTTAGATCATTTTTTTTAGTAAGCGTGCAGTAGTTTAGTAAGTTTAAAAAAACTGAATTTATTAGTTACACAAATATTAATTAATCACCGCGGTGTTATTAATAAACACTTTTGATAACATTTTGAATTTGATTGTATAACTATTATATTTATTTTAAGATGAATATTCTATCATTTCCATTATTACCTTCAATAAAATGTTGAAATCTTTACTCGTAAATTCTTTTTATGAGCACTTAAAGTTTTAAACACGCCCTATAAACCGTAAGTATTAACCCAAAGTCCACTCAAGATCGTTTTTCGAAAGCGATGATTTATTATTGTTTTAAGATTTACAATAATAATACAACTTCAGCTCGTGCTGATGTGTATGTAGTGTGACGATAGTCCACAACAATAATTAACAATTATATAATTGGTTGGAATGCATTATGTAATGATTGTAACGTACTATATTGAGTCTTGATCACTGACTAATTTAATTTAATTGTCTATAGCTATTCATTAAAATGTAGTTATAAACTATGTATGTATGTATCACCGGGGTCTTTATTTTTATGAAACATTTAATGTACCTCTATAATTTTCAAGACTTAAATTATGTTTAGCTATAAAGCTACCTATAAAAAGTCATCATTTTATAGTCTCAAAAACGAGGATTTGTGTTATAATGCTTAGGTATATGTGTGTAAAAAGAAAATCAAGTTAATAGTTTGTTTCGTGGTTAAGTGAGCAAGAGTTAACATTTTACGACTGATAAATAGATTTTGGCAAGAATATCATAAATGTAATAGAGAACATTAAAAAAAACATGTATATGGTACCAAATAAAAAAAATTAATTTCTTAGGTTTTGTAAAAGATATTGAAAAGATAATTTAAAAGATATATCTTCCAAAATGAGTTGACTGATACAGAGTATCATTTGATTTAAAAACAAGTCTTATTTTTAGTTCCAAATTAATATTTCAAAGAATCGGAGTTAAAAATGATTTATTTTACGACTAATGGACAGAAAACTATTATTTTATTGTTTATTGGAGGAATATTAAAGAAAAAAATGTCAACCATTTTAGCTATATGACTAGCGGTAAATTCAGCAATAAAATTGGTGTATATTTCTTTGAATTTGAATCGATGTTCTACTGACTATGTCAAAAGTTGCCACACGATTAATTTTTGAAATAAAAATGTTTGTTTCCAGATCGTTTACTCAACCAAAATGCATGCCAAATTAGATTACGGAATGTTTTAATTCAAATTATTGACGACGCTTATGGTAATACACTGCAATATCGTTTTTCTGCTTAAGTTTTAACAGTTTTATTTTGTATCAGTTAAAAATATGGTCGATTACTGCAATTTGTTGAATGGTTCGTAATAAATAAAAATATCTATAATCACGGCCAATACCGATTGGTAATTAAAAGGTTAAGCAGCAGCGGTTATTATTGTTATTATTTTCCATAGACAAACAGTGAGAAAAAAAACAAAAAAAAAAACGAATCTAATCGTGTGGATAATTTCACTATAGAAATAACACAACGAAAAAATTAAGACATAATAGCTGCCACGTAACGATATTCGGTAAAATCATACGATCTACATTGTGTACAAACTACAAATGTTGCGTCACAATTCAGGGGTGGCACGTCCTACTCGTCTGTAAGTACCTGGATGTTCACCCCCGAAGAGGTATTCTCGATGCCACCGTAGTCAGTGACCATTATTACACGTCCAATTTATATAAATACTAACCACGGTTTCACGGTATAATATGCCAAGTGGTTGCCACAATGGAGACGAGACGATACCAGAGTCCTGCAGCAAGGTCGGTTTTATAGGTGTGTGTGTGTGTGTGTGTGTGTGTGTGTGCGTTCGTAAGGCGAAACTCTGTTAATAACCGGTAAACGTTTGTTTGGACACCCAGGCACAGGTGGAAAAAATGTAAGTATACTATATAATCGGTATGGACAGTATTTTGTGTGCGAGAATTCTGTATAATATAATGATAATAATACAATAATATGTATATGGTGACGAAGAATGCGTCAAACCGGGCGCCACTGCGCTCCCCGGGGTGGCCGGCCGCCCGCCCAGTCGACGAACGCCGGCGATATTTTTACGACGACCATCGCAACCGGTCCTCACGCGATCGAGATCGGTTTCATCTCGTCTCATACTGCACGCTTTATCGTAATAATATTATTATTGTTTAGGTTAGGCCCACAGCCCACGACAGGGTGCGACATCGGGGGAAAAATGGGAAAAAAAAACTACTCGATTCCCATACACCACCACCACCACCACCACCGCCATGTGTTATATTATCATAATTCATTGTATATATGACGATACGCGTACGATTGTTATATACATATTATTTATTTTTGGTGCGCACACGGACGACAACGAAACGATTACTAATTGAAACGGCCAAAACCAGTTTGCTGTTATTTTATTTTTATTTTTTTAATGTTTTTATCAACACACGAAATGTGTCTGGGGTTACAAATTAAGCAATTAAAAGCTGCGGTCCGGTTTAAGTGGTGTCTGATGTTTTATTTTAGAATCTTTTTTTTATTTTTTTATTGGTTTACGTTTTTGTTTATTTATTTATTTACACCGACCGGACCCATAAAGTTCAAAACCGGTCCGACCGATTTGGAACATCTGCACCACGGCCGACGGTCACCCACTGTAATCCGGTAGTCCGTCAAACGTTTGTGTAATTTATTACAAATAATAATATTACAAATTACACTGTCTTTAAAAATAATTACGTTGGGTAAAACGGCAAAAGCTATTTTATCACATATTTTTTTTTATGTAAAAAGTAAATTTTAACGATTCGGAGCCAATACGCGTAGGCATACACAGTTCAAACCCTTTAGAATTTACATAAATAATTATCAAACTATCACAGTATCACGTTCCACTTCACATCATCAGTAAATTCAAAAATGTCTTATTCCGTTCCATAGTATTATCTATACTTGTTGCTCGGATTTTTTTTTTGGAAACATCGATAGAAGATATGGATTTTAAATTGAGCACCACAAAAAGGAATGTGTGACTTTTAAAACGACTATAATACCTATATATATTATATATTATATGTTTCACAGAATGAAGAGACTTCAAGTTTCTAAACAAAATGTAATTTATAAATGTATAATACCTCATGTATTATAATATTTCTAGTATTTTAATATCTTATTATAAAATACAGGTAATTAATAGTTTTTAATGTAATTAAAAAGTATGCATACCAGATGGCTCCAGAACTCAGAAGAACAAAATTATTTTGGTTTAATGTACCACGTATTTATTATAATATGTATATACAATATATTACGAAGTGAGATGTTATAGAACGATAATAAAGTTATAATTAATACCAACTCCTAGAAACCATAAACCATAGTGAAATTACGTCAACGACGTGCGTCGTCTACGGTGTTTATGGGTTATTTATTTTTCATTTTATAGCTTTCTGTTTAATATTATTATTATATTATACTTATACGCCTAGTTGCCTTTTAGAGTAATATTCATAGTTTGATCTGATAATATTTTTAAAAAAGTATGTAAGCAAATAGCTGTTGTTTGGATTAAAAAAATAACATTTTTTACAACATATAAAAATATACTATAGTACTATAATATTATATATAGCATAATATCAGCTTTAAATACATACATCAATGGTAAAGTAGAGTAACGTATATTATGTTTTTAAATCTCGTAATCGACATTTCAATAAAAAAAAAAAAAAACATGCAAACCATAATAATTTCTAAGGTATGTTGCGGAACGTGCGTGAAAATTGTTTTATTTCTTCGACACGACTCGAGTAAAAACACGAAACGCCTTTTCCCTATGGGCTACGGACCGCTTCAGTAGTATTATTTGGGACACACACACACACACACACACACACACATACACTGAAACAGAGTTTATACGATTTACATCTGTGTCAGATATTAAAAAAGTTTTCTAAAATTATATTCGACTAGATTGTAGTTTGACAATATATAATAAATTATATCGATGATAAGCAAGTATTATGGGGTATAATCATTATTAATGTAGGTATTATAAAACGTTGAAAAAAGGGAACAATTATATTATGTATTATTTAATATATCATGTGATGAAAAAAAATATTTAAAAAAAATGATTGTTGATTGGACGATTTTGGTAAAATCTAGTAAAACAATAATAATCACACTAGCCGTTTGGAATTTAAATATACAGCGCTGTAGGGTAAAAATTTAATATATAATACAAGTAAATACAAATTGTTATCAACTACAGTCAATGTGTCTTTCGGTAAATATTTATATAAGCCAAATAAGGATGCTTATTGTTTATATAAAATACGTATTTAAGTAAACACTAAAATACCCACTCTGGAATACTTACTGTGTAAAACAGTCTATAAACCGGTTTGATGTTATTTAAGTATGAGTTATAAATTGTAACAGATCACCAGACTAAACTCAAACAAGTACAAACGAGAGGACACAATATCATGCACAAATCACAAATAATATCGTCTGCGTGTGTCTAGTGTGTAATAATACGTATACGTCATGCGTCACACAGAACATAATGGTAACATTAATATAATTGTTTAGTCCTAAAACAACATAATATTTGTATGAGACGAATTTATAGTTCTGATATTATTTAAAAGTATAATATTATTGTACAACAAATTATATAGGTATATACTATAATATAAATTTTTTAGATATTTTTTTTACGAAAATCAGTCTGTAAACTGTAATCATGCATTATCATCGATATTGTATTTTTATGGTAGTATAATATATTATGTATTATCTCTGCGTTATTATTTTTTTTTTTTGTATAGTCACCCACATTATAATATAGTTATGAATGATGGTATTTTATGGTACACGGACAAGCTAATTGTGTGATAAACTAACACAACGAGATGGAATCTGAAAAAAAAAAACATAACGAAAAAAAATCGATGAGGTGGATTTAACGATACTAAAAAATCGTTATAATTGTACCTTGTTAAATGAATATTTTTTGCCTGGTTCCAAAACGCGATGGACGGCGACAAAAATACTTTGTCCGGATAAACAAATGACATTTGGGTACATAATTGGGGCGCAAAATAAAAAAAATAATAAAAATACTCTTTGTACGTTTTTATTATTATGATTATTTTTATTCCGTTCAACTCGTTGCCATGTGTTGTTTCCACCGACGACGACGACGACTATTATAATAATAATAATAATAATAATGAATAATGATAATATTATAAACTACGAATTTCGTCTCGTCGTTGCTGCCACCGTCGACGCGACGGCATCGGAGCAGAACGACCGCGGCGGCAGAGACGGAACTTACGACGGGCTGCATAACGAGTACGACGGTGGTGCCTCAGTGTTTGTGAATAATAAACACGCCACCGCCGCCGCCAATGGTTCATCGAGCAGACACACTCGCTACATAATAATAATAATAATAATATTAGTATGCATCATAAATTATCTTGCGTGCTCCGTCCACGAACACAATGTAAGGGATTAGTGATGGATTAAAAATATTACGTACACGCCCCTCGTATTGAAAACGTTCTATGTTGTTGTGACGTTCGCGTTTTTAGCCGGTTGTATTCCGATAAGAATCGAATGGGGGGGGGGGGGGGGGAGACAGAATAAAAAAATAATGTCGTGTCGTCGTCGTCGTTGTGGGTGGTCGTATGAAATTTGCAAATTTTCCCCATAGATTTCCATTCGGGAATAGTTTTTGAGAACTCACCGTCGTCCGATCTTGAAAAAAAGTGTCGTGTGATGATGTTCTAAAAATGCTTTATTTTATACAAATACTATAAAAATATATAATTTAGGTATGGTATGTGTATCAAAAAAAAAAAAAATATATATATATATAAAATCAAAATTCGATGTAATTTAATACTTTTTACCCAACGACAAAATAAATGCTAAACCTTATATTTTGCAGAATACAATTGTTAGGTTTCATTGATATAATACTAGTAAACTGATTTTTAATCGCATTAATAGTTCACTGTATTTAAAATTATTTTTTTTTGTCCTTAAAACCGAATTACTCAAAGCTTATTATGTAAATGAAATCACATTTTTTTTTTTTTGGGGGGGGGAGGGAGAAATTGAATTTGTTCACGATAAATTAGTTTTGGAGAAAGATATTTAATAAATTAACCGTATATTTTTTTCAACATTATTATCAAGATCAAAATCCAGTAGAGCATCTGTTTATCAAAAAATAATATTTATTATCGCAACACATTTTCTAATAAAAAAAATTTAAATTGTATTTACTTTTGTTAGAGCTATA